>NW_010242983.1:403-24927 GCF_000690775.1 Eurypyga helias | reverse complement strand
GAGAGGGTGGCGAAGTACTGGAACAGGTTGCCCAGAGGAGTTGTGGATGCCCCATCCCTGGAAGTGTTCAAGACCAGGCAGGATGAGGCTTTGAGCAACCTGGTCTAGTGGAAGGTGTCCCTGCCCACAGCAGGGGGGTGGGAACTAGATGATCTCTGAGGTCCCTTTCAACTCAAACCATTCTATGAGTATAATCTGAAGAAACTGTATGCCTCTTAGGCTTATAAAGCAGGAGTCTCCTGAGAGCTGAGAATGAAAGTGGTTTTTCTTTGATAGTCAGGGAACTGTGGTATTTCATTCCAATATTAAGTATTGTTGTGGAATTCAGCTTTTTTGTAAACTTATACCTGGCTTCCGTTTCAGTTCTTCTATCAATGCAGTTGCATGGTCACCAGCGGGTGCCCACGTGGTCAGTGTGGACAAAGGAAACAAGGCTGTGCTGTGGTCTGAATTTTGACCGGACGGAGGGTGAAAGGCAGAGCATCCTGTGCCTCTGTGTGTGGTGGTGCTGGTCCGTGGCTGAACAGGACGGAGACCCGAGCCCAGATCCATCCTGAGCGGGGATATTAACAAGCGCATGGGCTTCACTTTCCAGAGGAAAGTTCTAAAGCAATGGAGAAGGAGCCTGAGGCAGAGATTGTGGCGGTAACTGCACAGTGGCACTTGGACTTGGCAAGGGATTAGCTGTTCTGGATGGAGAATGCTACTTAGTCATGCCTTTACATGCAGCATCTATGCACTAAGTGGAGCTGAAGATACTAGCGGGATTCCTTACCAGACAGCTGTGCCAAATACCCTGTCACACAAATGTGTCTACAGCACTTCGGAGTTGGAACCGTTGGAAGGAAGTTACTGTGTATGCTGACATTATCCATGTCCTGCCTCCTGTGTTCTGTTCTTGTGGCCTAGTTCAGGCATGGGGTAAGAGGATCCTGAAATGCGGACAGGTCCTAGGCAGTCTGAAATGTCGGAATGGCTTTTAGAGAGAGTCTCCTGTGGCTCTGGCAGCTCTGTGTGTGAGTTAATCAGCTCAGTTCAGATCTGCTCTGATCCTGACACAGGTTCTCCAGCACTGCTGTGAACGCTTTGTATCAGTTTCATCTGTCCTAAGGAAATGGTCCATTCTTCAAGACTTCTGCACCCTTTTGTTAAAATGCCCTTCAGCAGCCTTGGGTATCACGAAATAGGAGATTTTAAATCTTTTTATTCCACAGGCAATTTGGTTAGTGGGTGCGAGGAGAGAGACGTTCGTCTGCTGTGCTGCCGTGATAAGGAATGTAGTCACACTGCGACTTCAGAATCAGAATGTAGATGTTTGGTCCCTTTTCTGTTCATCCGTCCTGTCCTGGCGGCTGTCAGTAGAACACAGGGGAGCAGTAGGATTAAATCCCAAATCCATTGTTTTGGTGCTGGCAATTCCAAGCCACTTGCCCCCTTCTTGAGCACACGTGCAATATTCCCTTTTGTGCTGGAGCCCTCTCCGTGCTACGGAGCAGCATCTTGGCTCTGTCCCTGTTGAAGCATCCAAAACCGTGATGTGGCTGGGCGTGAGCTACCTGGCATAGCTTTACCCAGCCGAACCTTTCCACATCGCCTGGGCCTCGAGGCAAGCCACCAGCGTTTTATTGCCTTTTTATTTGCACTTTATTTTCTCCTTTCCTGAGAGTGTTTTACTAAGGAAGCGTGTTCTTCAGAGGGGCTGGATAAGGGGGCAGCTGCTACAACAGGCATCTGTAACCTAGCCTTTTGTTCAGACACTTTCTGCAGAGGGGAATTAGAGTATTTGGGGCAAAGTTTTTATTTATTCAGCTGCCCGTAACACCTTGACTGTAAATAAACCTGTGTTCTGCTTTTAAAACCCAGTATGCTCAGATTCATTTATTTGGTGTCTGTGCGAGGCCTTGTGAATGAGTGAAGGGTGCTCCTGACATCTGTGTGCTCTGTCTTCTTGATGAATTGTAGATTTGGGTTTAGCCGCATTGTGGGATTTGGTGTAGAGGTGAAAGAGGATAATGCTCTTAGCTTGGGGTTGGACATGCAGATACGACCTGGTCTTGCCCTGCCTCAGGAATACTGCCTTGAGACTGAAGGAAGTCTTACCGCATTGAACAAGTGCCTCTCTTCCTGAAAGGTCGATGTGTTCTTGGAATCTTTGGATAAATTACTGAGTTGAGGAAAATAGTGTCTGTATTTGGGACACTGCTGAAAATAGAAGGCTTTCTGCTGTGATGCTTTGGCTGCTACCTTGTTACATTTTTAAGCCAGTGGAGAAGTTGCACATTTTCTTTAAAAAACACAAAACCCCTTGCTGAAGATAATACTCTGCATCCTACTTCAGAGTGCCGAAGCAGAGCCTTCAGCTGGTTAGTGTATGAATTTCACATGGCTGACCACCTTCCTGTTCTCATAAGAAAAGAAGCATTATGCCCGGCTCTTGGAAGTGAGAAGGGTATCAAAAATGAGAAGACTCACTTTCTGAAGCATTTCTAAAGGCAAGATATTTTTCTTCTGCCTGTTGCTTCTGTGGCAGAAGGTCCTTGAAAAGGCACCTGCCAAGAGTCCAGGTGACCTTGGTTACTGTGGAAAAGCAGATCACTAAATGACAAGTCAGCATGATGGAAGATTATTGGGAGATTAATAAAAACTCTGCAGGCTCTGCTGAGGAGGATCAGAATGGGTTTATGATGTTTAGAATTGTGTAAGAATCTGTGTCCATGTTATAGAAGAACACAAGCCTAGCAGCCTCAAAGGGCTTTGTTTTGCCTGTTGATGTGCTGTTGATGCATTTGCAAAGTAGGTTAATAATACTGGAGGATAATGGCTGGCTAGCTAAGACCTTAAGCATTTTAGATTAAAATTCCTCAGGGCCAAGGTATCTAGGAAAACTAGTGACCAGTTTTAGCTTTTTTTTTTTTTTTTCCCCCCCTGTAGCTCATTTATTTACTTCTGTTGGCCCTCTTCTGCTTCAGCCAGCAGAGGAGAAAACAAAGGTACCAGCTGTGCAGTGGTGGCTGTTGCACTGTTTCTCTGCTAAAGATGGAGCTGCCTTTAAGTGGTTTTGGGGTGTGGGCGGGTGGGCAGGCATCTTTCTCCAGACCTAAGCGTGTGTTAGGGAGAAGCTGCTTCCAAGCTGCCCCAGAGGTGTTTGTAATTGCAAATGGCATGTACCCATACCTCCCTGGCCGTCAGAGGAGGAGCAGGTATAACAGGAACACTCATTCCGCTCCTGAAGGGCTAAGATCTGTAGCAGCACAAACACTTAACAACTCTCTCCTTTTTGCTTTTACACTTGTGGCTGAATAGAATGTTTTGGGGGTTAATTTCTGGGGTCTCTACTCCCTACAACCAGGGTCTTTTCTTTGGGAACACAGACACGTGGGAATTTCTCTGCTTTAGGGCTGGCTGGTTTGTGTTTGCCAGCATTGATTAAACAGAGTAGTGATTAAACTCCAAATAATCCACCTCCAGTTAATAAAATGTTGCTGGAATTTGGAAAAGACTGAAAGAACTGAAGAACACTGGTTCTGTGTTCACTTTTCTGGAATAATTTCTATACTCAGGCCACTATATTCAGGCAAATGTTGGTGATTGTTTGCAAAAGCAAGCTTGATTTGTGACTGCAAGATTGCTTGAGATGGAGTGCGCTGTTCAAGCTGGCAAGGAGAGAGGATATCATGTAATCTTTCCAATCAAACTAACAGATGCAACCCAAAAGAAAGCTACAGCTGTTTATGCAGCTTGCAAGCCAAAAATTACACGTTGTTGTGCATAGTATCAAGCCCACGTTCATAAGGGTGCTGGAGGAGAAGCTGTTCTTGGGACATTCACGAGCAGAAAAGCTAAATTGATTGAAATCTCTGTCCACATGTCTTACATCTTGGGTGTGGTGCTTCCCTCTCTAAGTAAATGAAGGAGGGGAGGGAGGGAGAAGGGGAGCTAGCAACATACTGTTTTGCATCAGTATGCCCATGGGATGTTGGTGGAGCAATAATAGATAAACTGCTTAGTGATTACGGGAATACTACATTGTTCCCAATGTTTGGTAGTCCATAGTGGCATTTTTTTCTAGAGATGTGTTTGGTAAACTGCCTTTTTCATAAATGGCCCTTATCTGTTCAGCTTCTTATCAGGCTGGATGACTTGCAACCCTAGGAAGGAGAAGATAGAGGAAGAGCTTTAGAATAAAGCTGCTTTCAGTAACTATCCTGTTCTGTGTAAGTCTGTAGCCTTTACAAAGTACGTGAGTATGACATTGTAGACCTCTTCACTGTCGATCCGAGCTTCCTTAGATAATACTTTATGTTGCTGACTTAACCACTTTCCAGTTGAATCTTAGCCCGGGTACAATATTTACTCTTGGAGGGGGATTAATTCCTGCAATCCTGGATGGACGCAACGAGAGACGTGTTTTCAAATCCCCTACAAATTGTCTTCCTTGTTTGCTAAGTGGTTAGTGATTCCGCTGGTAGATGCGAAGAAGCGCAGGACACGCCTGTGTGGAAAATTCATCTTTCTTCAGTAGTTCAGTAGTTCATGCCTTTGTCCCGTGGCAGCTCCTGTGGCATTTGGAACACAGCAAGGTATTTAATATTGTTTGCTGGTTGGTTTGTTTGGGTCTGTAGCATGAGTAGCGTGTCTGTTCAGGAACTAATTCTGGACTTGGAAAACATACCTATGCTTTATAAAAATAGAAATTTTTAAACATAGAATCCTTTAGGTTGGAAAAGACCTTTAAGATCCTTGAGTCCACCTGTAATAGTTCATTGGGTGATGTTATGTTTTACAACGTTATGCTTACGGACAACTAAGCTGCGTTCTACTAACACTGAAGTTGCACAACCTAAATTAAGGTGGGAAGGTCTATCTCTAATCTCTACCTTACATTTTTTTCCAGCTGTCTAAGGGAAGTGTTTTCATTTTCTACAGTTTGTTGTGTGCAAATATGTGTGCTAGAAATGGTTTTAAAACGGGAAGGTGAGCGGAAAAGCAGAATGGAAGCACACGGCAAGGATGGTCACACGCTGTCAGACCAACCGTCTCTAACAAAGCACGCTCATTCGCACAATTCCCACAGGGAAAAGTGTGAGAATAGAGCACATGTAGCATCGTCCTTTGCTGATGCTGCTCTTCAGCTTCAGGGTCTTATGGGGTTAAGGTTGCACCTGGATCATCCTGCCCAACATCTGCCAAAAGCCTTTTCCCCGTGAGCACATCTGATGCTGTGAATCAGTTCAAACTGGTGATTTCCAGAGCCTTCTGCAGCAACACCCTTAATCTTCTGTTATGTGGGGAAAAGCTTCGCTTTACCGTGAATTTGCTGTCTGGACGTTTAGGTGGATGCTGCTATTTTGTGACTTACAACAAAGTGAAAAACTAATTTCTATCTGCTTTGTACCCCTGAGGTTTTCTGGACATCTCTCTCTGGATATCTCTTAGGTCCTTTGGTCCTTTTTTTTCCTGAAGAGTCTTACCCATCTCTTGTTTTTCCTTGGCTACAAGCCATTCCGTGTTCCCAGTTACGCTTTTACCTTTCTGGGCAGATAGCTGGACTGTCATATTCTCAAGGTCCATTCTGGTTTGAGTTCAGTGATCCCCTGCAAGTGACGGACTGCATCTGGTTTGGATTTAGGAAAATAGAGAAGTCTCATTTTAGGTTTTGTCTGACTCCTTACTGATACATACTGCTTTTCTCAGTGTTAGACTGAGCATGCAGTGTCCAAGATGTGGATATGTAAGGGGTTCTGAAATGGTATAAATGGCATTCCTTGCTGTGTTCTTGATTTATTTTCTAATAATGTCTCTGCTTCTGTCAAGACATTCTTCTGAGGTGATAGCAAGCATGACAGTGCATGTCAGGCTATAGCTGTACATTCTTCGAGTGCAATACACTTACCATTATAGAGTATATGGTATTTCATCACCTATCCTGTCTGTAGACAGGCTATTCACTCCTTCTCTAGGCTTCTTTCCCTTCATTCATGGAATGTCCCAGGACAGGTGACTTTTGCAATGGTAAAAAAAACCCCTCACAACAAAACCAAAACAAGCCACACCCCAACTACCAGCAGTCCAAAGCCTGAAAGTAGCCAAAGCCCATATGTCTTGATGTTCTTTCTTTCCTATATTTTGTCCTGTTATTAATGAGTGAAATGACCTTCCCTCTTATCTCAGGACAATTTAGAGCCTCTGATGACAAATCTTGAGGTGCCTTTGGGAAACTGAAGTACCTTGTATGGATCGGATTACCTTTATCTGTACTCTTACAGATTTCTTCACAAAATTACTCTCTACAAACTTCTCTGCAAAGGCCAAGCTATTCCTTCCTCTCCAGATTTTTCTATTATTAGTCTACTAATTTTTTAATATGAATTAAAAAGAGTTCTTGGTCTTTTGTAATGTTTCTGAAGAGCTGTTTTTAAATAGATGTTTTCATGGTGGTGGTTTGTTTTGCAAGGAACTGCTAAAATGAAAAGAAAGCAGTCCTCTCTCCTGCACCTGAGTATTGAAGTAGTAATACACTACTACACATGGGAGTAAACTACACATGGGAGTAGAGTGCTTTTACCCACCAAGTATAATTCCACTTTTATCTCATCCACCTGTTTTTCTCTGACATATTTCTCAGGACATTTTGGGGCAGAAAAGCTTCATTCACCCACACTCACATACCCATCTTTGACCATGAGTTGCCCTGAGTCTCAGAAGACAGGGAAGATTGCTAGTTCTCCTAGACAAGTTATCTTCAAAAAAAGCACCCGTGACAAAGCTGTAAGTACCATAATAATGGGTTTATCTAGGTATGAGTTTTACTTGTAGTCATACTGGAGACTCTAGAAAGCTCTTTCCTGTCCCCTTTTTTTTCTTTTCTTTTTTTTTTTTTTTGAAGAAGGACAGTGAACTGTATTTAGCATATAATGCTAAATTTGGGGAGGTGATCTAAACAGAGTTATAGGGCAAGCTTCTCGTATGTTGTAATACAAAAGGAAGGCAACTCACCTCTTACTCCTCCTGGGTTTTACTCCTGTTGGTAAATGTTTAAAACAAAGCTGATCCATTCTCTTTCCAACCTGATGGCACCAAAAATCCTTAAATCTATATAGTTCTTTGTCCCATGCACAACTATTTATGTTGTACTCTGGGAGTTGGTCTACATCAGGTCTTCAATTCTGATGTCCTGAAGCCTGTGAATAATCCTGTTGAGTCTGGTGGGGATTCCATGTTTTCTGAAAAAAAAAAGATAAATATCCCATTTGAAATGGAATTGCTCTGATCTCCACAAGATTTACAGCTCTCTGCTGTGTCCCTCCCCTGCCCAACACACAACCATCACTTTGTAGTTCAACTGTGGTTGTCATCTCCCTACAGCTGACCATCTACCTGGGAAAACGGGACTTCATTGACAACGCAGGGAATGTGGAACCTGTAGGTAAGTCCACAAGGATAGGTGCTGCCCTTCACGCTCTTTCAACCCTGCTTAGCCTCTGTTAATGTCTTTTATTTTTTTCCTATTTCAGATGGTGTTGTATTGGTGGATCCTGCAATTGTCAAGGGGAAAAAAGGTTTGAGGTTTTATGCAACTTGTGTTTCCGAGATTGTTAGTTGTCTTCCGAAGCGAGCTGCTGAGATAGAAACCTTTCTGTTGTTTTAAGGGTACCAATATAACTCTATTCCTCGGTGAGCGGGCTTCTTGATCAATGTAGTGTATGTTCTTATCTATGGTATGAATACTTACTGGGTTATATGACAGTGTTGAGATGGATTTCCCTGACTCTGTAGTGCAGGAGGATTTTACATCTCACCCTGGCTGCGTTGTTAGCCTGCAGTATGCTTTACGACGCATCTGCTTCTTTCCAGTGTACGTGTCCCTGACCTGTGCTTTCCGGTATGGCGAGGAAGACATTGATGTGATTGGCCTCACCTTCCGACGGGACCTGTACTTCTCTAGGGTCCAAGTGTACCCGCCCGCTGACAAGCCAGAGTCTCTCTCCCACTTGCAGGAATCTCTGCTAAAGAAGCTGGGAAAAAATGCTTATCCCTTTTTCTTTACGGTAAGTGTGTTTTAAGAGCCTCTGGCCCTCTTCTTGTCTGTTCTTACCAGGCTGCTGAGAAGACCTAGTGGTGGCCTGGAGACTGGGGTTAATAGCAAATTCATGTTATGCAAAGTTCCAATTTTGAGTGACAGGCAATGTACCAATTTTCTTTTTCTTACCATCCTAAGTGGTAAAGTGTAAGAAGATCCTAACGGCATGTGAAAAGTGCTTTTCTTGAAAAGGCAAGGAAACATGCAACAGCCCCATATATCCTTCTGTTCCCCATTCCTGAGGGGTTGGAATACTTTATACCATTGCCCTAGTGCTTACAGAGGAAGTGGAAAATCCTTTCTCTTAAAAAATTTTATGGGTCAAACAAGTGGATGAAAAGCTCTTTACCAGATGTTGTCACCAAATAACAGCTCATTGCCAAATTCAGATTCTGACAGGATATGCTTCTAGTCGTGTCAGTGACAGAGATGCTTTGCTCAAGCTTCAAACCATGTGAACAGTGAGCAGCACTGCTGTCAGCCTTATTGGTTATCTTGAGGGGGAGCCAGATGTTCAAGCTTCTACTCCAAGCTGTGCCTCAAGGGTTCCATTTCATTTTCAGACTGGCTGCTTCATGTGCCTGGACTTGTTTTACTTTTTCTCTCTCTTTTTTTTTTTTTTTTTTTTCATTTTTTCCCCTTCCCTAAGTAGTAAAGTATTTTCGAAAGAGAGGGACTTGTTCGTACAAGGCAAGTATAAGGCCCAGCATATTAAGGCCCCTGCCTTAGCCAGAACTTCAGAGGGTTCCTACATTAGAGTGAGTGACCTGTTGTCTTCAGGATTGCTTTGTACCTTCTGTGAGCAATATGTTAATTGGAGTATCGCAGAGTTGGAAACATGTGTAATATTGCTTTGGGGTATTCTATTCTTCCTCCCACAGTTTCCAGATTATCTGCCTTGTTCAGTCTGTCTGCAGCCTGCACCTCGTGATGTTGATAAGGTGAGACCAACGGAACACTTGTGCTTATTGTCCTATAGAGGAAAGTCCTCTGGAAAAAGTCATGTGAATTTATTTAGCTAGTTCGAGAATAGAAGAAGGTGATACTGGGGTTTACTGTGCTATGCCACCAATGTCAGGAGCTTGATGCAAGAGCTACAACTGTGTGTCGCAGACTTGGAATTTAAGTCCTCAGAATAAGAAAGAGAATCTAATCAAACAGCAGCAAGACTACTAAATCTGCAACGCTTGTAGTTTACTTAAGGGTACCACATGATTTGTGGGTTGGCTACACGTAAAATGATTGTAGCTCTCGGGTTACATGAGAGAAAAGGAGACTGAGTGCCTAGAATGTCATAGGTCGCTATAAATAGCATGTGTTAAGACCTGCTTCTGAATTAAAACAAAGGTGGAGAAGGGCTGGCTTGCACATGTGTGTAAATAACACAAAAACCCTGGAGTCAAAGTCACCAGGTAATGAGGTGTTCTCCAAGGTTTCTGACACCATTTAAAATACTCCTTTCATACTTTACCGGACACTTCTGCGAACAGCTGAGCTAGACTAACAACTGGGCAAGATGGGATTGTGGAATCCGGTGCCATAAGGACAAGCTGTGGTTTTTGCCTAGGAACGGTATTCCAGCAAAAGTTCCCATATTGCTCTGTAGAGGGTTGTCTGGGGCTCACAGATGTCCCATGGCAGTATGAGCATGTTAAAGCAGAGGTCAGCGTGGCCTCATCAGCCCTCAGACATGGGGAAGTAAGCAGGTTGACCCAGAGTCAGGTGTTGGCATTACAGAGCGAGTTAAGAAACCCAAGGCAGACTGGAAAGCCTTGCAGGCTGATCACTTATAACTTGAGGCGTGCTGTGACCTCTACAGTACCACTCTCACAGAAAGCCCTTTAGGAGTAGGAATGTCATCTGTCAAAGGCTGGGAATGACGCTTCATTTATCAGAAGCAGCATGGAACAGGTGGATGCTGCTGCACCAGTTGGAAGGGATCTCTGTTACAGTAGTAGGAGGCCAGAAGAATTTGCAGCTGGCAGGAATCTGCCAACTTCTGGTGTACAGGAAGATGCTTAAACATCTGCAGATGTTCTTGGCTTCTGACACTGATTTCACAGCTGTCTTTCTCTCTGGCAGACCTGTGGGGTGGACTTTGAGGTGAAAGCTTTCTCAACAGAGAATGTGGAAGAGAGAATTCATAAGAGGTAACAGAACGTGTGTATCTGTCTTAAGCTTTGCCCTTCTTAAAGGGGGTGGGAGGTTCAGTAATGCACCTTGGTTGATTGTTCAGCTTTGACCCACTTGTCAGTGCACTTTGTGGGTGTGAGCACATGTGAATACAGAACTCGGGCCTCTGCCAAACATGGAGTACCACCACATTGTCCTCTGTTGCTTCCCAGGGACTCTGTACGTCTGCTGATCCGTAAGGTGCAATACGCTCCAGAAAAGCCAGGACCCCAACCTTGTGCAGAGTCCACCTGGCAGTTCTTCATGTCCAACAAGCCATTACACCTGAAAGCTTGCCTCAGTAAAGAGGTGAGGAGTTTGTGTGGGGCTGTGGATGTCACAGTACTGACATGCCAATATGCATTTTGCTGTCCAAAGCAGCTACTTTGGGTGTTACTCAGATGGGCACAGCTGAGACTGACTTGGCCTGGCACTGGAGGGCTGTAATGTAATTTCTGTCAGTAGCTACTGCTAGGGGAGGCCAAGACCCCGGCACCAGATGCATTTGAGGCTAAATAAACCATTGAAGAAAGGGTCATCTTGCTTTATCATCTTGCTTTATTTGGCCCCTTGAGGAGATTGAATGTGGGAGGAATACAGGGGCTTAGGGCTTGGGAAAAGCCTCCTGGCTGGATTTCTGAGCATCAAATTCCTTCTAGGTGTACTATCATGGAGAGCCCATTCCAGTCACTGTCACCATCAACAACAGTACAGACAAAGCTGTGAAGAAGATCAAAGTCCAGGGTATGTTTTTACTGTTGCTTGAGATTCTTTGAGGGCAAAAAGACTGAATAGTGAGAGGACTGAAAGAGAGACAGAATTTAGTGCTTGCAGCAGTTTAAGCAGGCAGCCTGGGACAAGTCAGGAATTTCTCCCTCCACCCTGTCTGTTGCTATTTGTTTGCTATTCATCAGGTGAAACACGGCAGCTTTTTTCCCTGACTCTCTCTGTTGCTTGTGTGGTTTAATTACAGGCACCAGTTATGTCCCCTCTAATAAAGAGGCAAGGTAGGTGCTGTGGGGAAAAATCCTCCTCTTTGGGGAGGCCAGTGGGAAGGGTCCCTCTGTCCTAGGCTGCATACAGTTTTGCTCAGGGTATCAGAAACATCTGGCAATGTGAGAACCAGCAGCTCTGCAAGCGATGGTGTAGTTCCTCCTGAGGAAACTGAGATCGAGTGGAGTTTTAGAGGAGCTTCACTACTGTTGCCTGTGTTTTGATTGTGGCACTTCTTGTTTGCATCCCACAAGCTCGATTGTACTTGGACCTGTGAAAGGGGCTGAGAGCCAAAGGATGAGAAAGAGAAGGTGGAGAGGGAACAAAGTTGCTGTAGTTTTTACAAAACTGTATTAGAGAAAGTCAGTTCAATGCCAGTCTTGGATGCACTGTCTAGTGAGCCCCAAATATTTTTAGGCTGACGTGCCTCTGTCAGGCTTAAAAAGACCTTGTTGGTCATCAGACTCTCCTCATCGGTGTTTCTGGCAGAATTGAGCCTATGGGTTTTTTTGGTGTTTGATTGGAGAATATAAACCATTTATTATCACAGGCCCTTGACTGCAGTTCAGCATCCAGCCTGCTTGATGATGGTGTCTCCTGAGCACAAATGCACTGGCTATAGATACATAAGGGATACCAGTAACCAGAGTTAAAAGTAGACACGTTTTGAGAAGAAAGAGTGAAATCTTTATAGTGGAGAGCAGGCTCCCCAGGGAAACTGTGGGTTACTGTGTTTTTGTTATCTTCAAATCAAGGCTTGGATGCCCTTCAGGGAAAACAGATCTTGGCTATTTGTGTGCTGTTGGTCTCTGTCTGGGTCAGGCTGGCTGACTTGGTAGTCCCTTCAGGCTCTAAATGGATGAGTTTTACTCCTGTCCTCATCATGTCTTCTGTTCGTGAGACTTGGGGGGGCAGCTGTGTTGTTTCTGATGCGTATGCACAACTGACTGTCCACTTTCTCACTCAGTGGAGCAGGTTACCAATGTGGTTTTGTACTCCAGTGACTACTATACCAAAGTGGTAGCTGCTGAGGAAGCACAGTAAGTGAATGCTCTGCTTATGCCTTCTTCACACCCTTTTAATTACCTCCTCCCCACCCCCAGTAATGGGAGTTGCTCCTAGCTGTAGCTTGGCAGTTGCAGTGTTACAGTGCTCTCTCTTCTCCCCTCGTGTGTGTCCCCCACACCACCTGTACTCTCTGGCTGCAGCTGGTCTCCTTTTCACATAGCCCTGTGCCATTTTTCAGAGAACGTGGGACAGTTGCAGAAGAGGAGTTTTGTTTTAAGAGTAATTTCCTACTAGAAAAACTTAGGGGCTGTGGAAGACAGCCAGTGTTTGATATTTCTAAATAGAGGTGCAGCCTTTTCCTGAAAGGTGCTGCTGTTTGAGTGGAAGCCGTGGATGCTGTAGCTTGAGGTCAGTGTTTTTCACACCATTTCGTTTGGTTTCTTGTTGCCTTGGAACGCCCGTGAAAACCTCGAGCCTATTGACAGTGTGGAGAACCTCTTGCCCTTTTGCACTGCGCTGCATTGGCAGGGCAGCACTGAACTTGGCTTTGCGAGGAGGGTTGCACACACCCAGACATTTTCTATTTTTCTGGTTTCTTGCTCTGTAGCTTAGGGACGTGTTTGCAAGACCAGTACTCAATGGAAAACTAGGATTTATTTTGTCCCAGTTGAGGTCCACAGTGTAATTTGACCTACTTTAGAAGCTTGCCTTAATGTGAAATTAATAATTTTTTGCAAGTGCTTGTTCTTCTCTGCTAGTTATAAAGGGAAGTTTTCTGTCTAGTTTAGACATCTGCATTGTAGACAACTAAATTTAGACAGATAAATTCTACATCCTCTGGATGGCTTTGTTGTCTGCTTCGAAATTCTCCTCGTTGGTTGTGTAATGCAACTCAGAGAGTGTATCACTTTCCTTCTCTCACCTGCTGCTTATTTTCAGGGAGAAGGTGCAGCCGAACAGCAGCCTGACCAAGACACTGACACTTTTGCCCTTGCTAGCAAATAACCGTGAGACTCGGGAAATAGCTCTGGATGGAAAGCTAAAGGATGAGGACACCAACTTGGCTTCTAGTACCATGTGAGTAGGGTTTTAAAGGATCTTAGTTAGTGGAGGGATATTAAAGAATAGGGAAGGATGGAGGAGGCACTTATACCAGGAGTTTCTACCTGTAAATGTGTGTCCAGATGGGTAGATCTAAGTTGCATGACTTAGCCTACCATATTCATTCCTGGTAAATAGTGATCACTTATCTGGAGCGGTATTTGCTGTCCCTGAGTCTTGTCTGCTCCATCTTTTTCAGGAAAATAGGATATTCACCTAGTTCTTGCTCCAGCCATGTATCATTGCTCTGTTGCTACACTGTCTAACACTGCTGTCTCTTTTCTCTGGTAGTATTAAGGATGGAATAGACAAGACAGTGATGGGGATTCTGGTTTCCTACAAGGTGAAAGTGAAGCTCACTGTTCCAGGGTAAGAATAACAGACTTTTTGCTACATCTGCCTATAGTTAAGAGACGGGAGTGTGTGTACTTTGTTGACGAGTGGGGAGAGGGCAGGACAGCCCATCCTAAGAGCAAGGGCACACGTCGTAGGACATCT
Organism: Eurypyga helias; assembly: GCF_000690775.1. Lineage (NCBI taxonomy): Eukaryota > Metazoa > Chordata > Aves > Eurypygiformes > Eurypygidae > Eurypyga > Eurypyga helias. Next base: position 11,075 of record NW_010242983.1, on the reverse strand, counting down.
GGCTCCCTCTAAAGCATAAACTGCTTGGAAATCAGCCTTGGCCTATCCAAAGGACTTGTCCTGGGCCAAGAGGGTTGGACTGCCTTCATTAGATACCACGTGACTTTACGGCTGAAGCATGAACCTCTGGTTTGCATTGTGAATTTTGTTTCAAAGCCATAACTTATTTTCTCAGAGCTGAAGTGAAACTTTGTGAGCCTTTATGTTGACATTCCCATTCTCCCAGAGCAGAAGGTAGGGACATCTGCCTGAAAGTCATAAATACTGTAGCTCAGGTTCTGTAGCGAGCCAGCTTTCTGGATGAAGCTGATGTTACCAACATGAGCTAGTTCCCAGCATACAGTGCAAAAGAGGACAAGGATAATTGCTTGTGATAGTCACTGTTTACGTTTGTATTTCATTCATCCATCCTTCTTTCTAGTATGAAAATGAGTGAATGATTTGCATGAAGTATGATAAAATGACTGCTGCCTTCTATGGCCCTCCAATTGCCCATGTCCTTTGGCTCTCAGAAAAGGAGCCCTGCCCAACACTTGGTCAGGAGTTCAAAAACTTGGACTCTTTCTCCATGGGAAGGACATGGAAAATGAAAATTACCTTTTTTAAAAACAAGTTTATTTGGGTGTTATACACTCTACTTGCCACCAAGTATGAGGAAGGTGGTTTCAATAGTCCACCAATAAAACAGCATTTGGTAGAGCACAAGAATGGAAAGGCATTAATATGCTTCTGTTTTTCTCCTTGTTTTCTTCTGTAGCATGCTGGGAGACCTCACCTCCAGGTAAATGTCATCTTCCTTTTCAGACCGTGCAGTCATAGTTGTTAGTTTGTCTTTTTATCCTCTTTCCTATTCTCTTTCCTGCCTCCCTAAAAAAATAACTATCCCTTAAGCTGTTAGAAGTAAGAAGTCTGTACACTGAGCTGTGAAAATGAAGCAATTAGAAAAATATCTGTTATGTTATATATAAAACCCCCAGGTTATTAAAGTGGATATGCCTGGGATATTTGTGGAAAAATTAGAGTTTAACTCTTTGAGGGGAAAAATTATGATTAGGAAGAGATGAAAGAATGAGTAAAGCTGAGTAAGAATGAGTAGGCTGGCCTGAGGTGGGAAGGGGACTGAACAAGGTATGAGCAGAGCTGTGGATCTGATGCATTCTGTCTTCTCCCCAAAGTGAAGTGGGCACAGAGCTGCCATTCCGTCTCATGCACCCCAAACCTGAGGAAAAGAACCCAGCAGGTTAGTTCTGCATAGTTTTTGCTTTTCTTCATTAAGAGACTCATGTGAAATCTTGCCGTTGCAAGGCTTATAGTGATTTGTTCTACAGGAAGCCTTTAGAGTCTACAAGTATGGCGGCTGCTCTGTATGTGTGTATATGCACATGTGTGTATATGCACATGTGTGTGTATATATATCTCAACCTCAAGGCACAAAACAATAGGGAGAAGAAGGGATGCTAAGATGAGAGAACATGGAAATGGGTCATGTTCCCTTTTTGTCTCTCATCTACAGAAAAACTCGAAGCACTGCACAGTTATATCTCATGGCTGCTATGCAAAATTTCCTAATAAAGTTGTCAACAATTCCCAGATGGATTCCAATGTAGTAACCAAGAATCTGTCACAGAAAACACCTTAGACACACGAGCGTTGTAAAGCAAAGTTAGGAGGTGATAAAACTGTTAATGATTTCAGAGTCCCCGTTCTCTTGATGTGGTTTTCATGTTGGGTGGGTGTCTGAGAGGAATGTCCCTTCAGAGTCAGGTCATGGAAGTGTGGGAAAGTTAAAGCAGTGTAAGGAGCTCGCCTTTCCCCAGGCATCCTGAGGCTTGGGAGCAGATGCCAAAACTGTAGGCTGCCTTGAGCATGTGTTCTCCTCCCACTTCCTCAGGCCTTGCCTGGCTCTGTTCTCCGATGGTGAACATACCGAAACTGCAAGGTGCTTGCACTAAATCAGAAGCTCCTGTACAGCACCTGAAGCAGCTATTGAATGCATTATGCCAGCTTTTCCAAGTTGGGGCCGTTACAGATGAGTCGCCTTGTCCTGCCCTCTGTATTTAGACAAAGTTGTGTGGGCTTCAAGCAAAACCCTGTGGCTGGTTCTGCACTGCTTTTCTTTTTATTCCGTGTTTTGGGAGCTCACACTTACTTAAAGCTGCTGTATCTAAGATCATGACCACTGGAAGGAGATGGAGCAGGCTATGAAAGGAGTTATCCCAAGATAGATGCTACGTTCTATGCTGGAAGCATTAGAGAGCAGTGACTGCAGTTCTTTTTGAGTGAAATTTTTGGGGGAATCAAATGTGAGTGCAGAGAAGAGAGACTGCTGATCCTCTCCACGCTCAGTTGCTCTGGTTGGGAATCAGTGTTTGCTCATTATGGATGTGCTGGTGTGGGCAAGGGTAGGTTTCTTTGAGAACTGCACCATAGGAAACGCTGATTTCCACTGGGAACACCCTGCTGTCAGCTGTGCCGGGAGGGCTTCTCAGCACAGGCACAGAACAGGCTCGTAGGAGACGTTTTCTGTGCGTGTTGCACCCCCATCAGAGTAATGCCATGAGTCTAGGAAGCACCTTCAGGTTGGATCACCATGGAGAAGCTGCTGCGAAGCAAACGCTGGTGTCGGGGCTGCGGGTTTCCGTTCATGCTGCAGCTCTGCCCGCCCGACACTGACCCTGCTGCACGATCGCGGTCTCACGTGGGTGACTGGTTGTGGGAGACCTGCTTTGGCACGGGTCTTGTCTCTTCGGGTAGCTGGTACGTACTGGAGCGCTTCCCTCGGACCTTCCCGCGGCAATTCCCTGCCCAGGGGCTTGGCGAGGGGCTGGCACCAGTGGCTGCTGAGAGCCATCTAGTGTCCCTAGGGAGCCTCGCAGGACAGAGGTGCTGGGGGGGCAGCTCCGGGCTCCACAGTCTGGAGCTTTCATGCCTACGGAGAAAAGCTTAAAGCTACCAACAAGGGTCATCTAAAGCCTTAGGGAACTGTAAAGAATTGTACCTTTTTAGAACGGTGTGAATTTTTTTACACGATGATGGCGTTAATGCTGCAACCCCCTTTTTATTACTTGTGCTTCAGGCAGGTCATTCTGGCAGAAGCATATTTGTAATACGAGGGAATATGGAATTCAGTCCTCCCTTCTAAGATCCTTCCAAAGGATGGCTGATATACTCCTTTATATAGTGCGCTCAAAAGGATGTGGGCAGAAGGCTTTACAAGGGAAACGGAGAGCTGCAATATTTCTCAGATCACTTCCCCCAACACATCCTCTTACCAAAGGCACAGCCCATGTATTGTTTGCTACATCAAAGTCTTCTAGGAGCGTGCTGTCAGAAGACAGCTGTGGTTCATGCATTTTGCACAGATGGAAATTGCAGGTTGCTTATAAACTGAAAAAAATACACGTAGTTTCAGGAGCTATCCCATGGAAAAGCCCTACAAATGGTTAACTGGAGAAACAAAGGCTTTCTCTTAAAAAAAAAAAAAGAAGATGCTGTAACACAACAGAAAATTCCTCTGAAGCCTGCACACTGACTTGAAAACTGTTGGAATGTGGTGTCTGAGCTCATTACAGGGAATAAAACAGCCTCCCATAATGAAGGGTGGTGATCTAAAGCTCTTTCTGACTTTATTGGCTGGTAGTTTTCCATGCCCTGTGCGTAATCTTCCCAACTAGGAGTTCACACTTTTAAAAATTTTATTCTACCACCTTAGTTCATAAACTCAGAGAAATAAGATGTGTTTCATTAGCAAAACGATGTCTAATTTGGAATCAAGCAAATCAAGACTTAATTGCAGAGATGGTGCTTCAACAAACAGTGTTTAGACTCAGAGGCCCACAGGATAGAATTCTTTGTTGGCTTGTTCGGCAGCCTCGGCAGTGGGTGTAGGCAGGGGTGCATGCACAGGGAATTTTGAGATCACTCCTTATCTTCCATTTCCATTCCCTTTTGTTTTTACTGATGAGTCAGTAGTAACCAGTCCTATTGCACCTCCCTGCTTACTCGACTGTCACTTCATCTTAAGACACAACTTGAGAGAAAGGAAAGAAGTCAAAGCAACCATCAAATAGTCTCAGAGCTGAAGTGGGATTAAAAAAATGCCGTGTATTATGATTTATTCCTTGTGGTGGAGTAATATCCTTTTTCCCTTCTCCAGCCAAGATGATTTATGGCAAAAGTCAATAAAACATGTGTAGCATCAGTATATTTAATCACGCAGGGCCGATTTGAGTGTGGAGAACCTCAGACAGATAAGCTTCTCAAGAACACGGTTTAATGTTTTTAGGGCCAAACTGGGGCAAGTGAGATCAACTGTGCTGTGCTTTATTTCCCAGCAGATTGCTTTGCCCTTTCTATTTGGCTGTGGGCAAGCTCTGAAGCATTCATCACTCAGTAAAAAGCAGGTCTGTCAGAGTGTGCAGCTATTGCAGATTGCTCTTTCCTTTCTGTGCCTGGAGGAGACAGAAAAGGAACGGCTTGCTACCTTTCCTTTCCCATGTTTATTTAGAGCTTCCTTGCCTTGGACTTCTTGTAGGCCAGCATTTGAATGTTTCATGTGTGCTGGTTTTGCAACTCTTTTTGGACCCATGTGGTTCACAGGTGGGTATTTTTAGGCGAAGCAGCTCCTGTCACATTGGCAGTCTGTCTTTTCTGCCTGTGGACAAAAATGGATAGAAATCTGTTTCTTTTAAAGATAGATTCAAACTGGGCTGTGTCTCTTCATGCTTCCAAGACCTTTCCCAGTCAGCAGTTAGTCCAGAAGCTCCTGCTGGGTTTTTCCTCAAGGCTGCGGTCCCAGCGCGAGTTCTTTGGTCTGGGGTTTTCCTGCCCTTCTCCTGATGTTTTGTGTTTTGTGGGCCTTTGTCTTGGACACTGGCCTCTGCTTTGGCTGTTGTTCAAAAAATGGTCATTTGTCTGCTCCCATGTTAAACTTGTATGAAAGGGCTGGTTTCAAGAAACCCATAAATGTGTTGTCCCCTTTAACAGTAAAGCTGTATCTGCCCTGTGTTGGTATGTGACTTTCAGAAATTAGTAAATTTTTAAAGCATTTGAATGTCTTGAGAAATGATACAGCCTACTCCCTTCCCCCCCTCCCACCCCCCCTAAATGAATAGAGGTTAAAAACGAGCTTATAATGAAAATTACTATATGCCACAACTTTAATTACATGGAATCATTTCTGTGGCTGCATAATAAAAGCTTACAGAAAACTCTCTGCAGAGAGTATGATGACATTCTGGAGCCTGGTCGATCCTTGAACACAGCCCCCTCCCATCCCAACCCAACCCTCAAAACCGGCTAGCATGCCAGTTAAGAAAAGTATACCCATTTTCAGATTCCTGAGAATTTTTCAATGTTATAATGTTAAGTAAGCCACAGGACAGCAAGAGAACTAGGTGGAGTGGGCCTAACTCCTGCTAGGGTGCAAGTGTAGCCATTTAACAGGCACATAGTACAGCATCCTGAAGGTAAAGTAGCGCATCTTTGAATATACTCTTACATCTGAGGTATATGATAAGCATTACCCTACTACCACACTACCTATGTATTGATTCAGTAATCATTTATCTGATAGTAAAGCATATGCCCAACTGAAACAATACCTACTTCCCCCCTCAACCTATTTTGTAAAATTGGCTCCTAATGGCATTGGTGGCTATCACTCAGCATCCATCACATCCCTGTTCCCATAGTAATCAAGGTACGTCAAAGTGGGAAAAGAGAGCAGACTATTTAAAGAATAAAAATTGGAGGAAAAATGAGATGAGAACAATGCATTATGTGTTGGAAATTTTAAAGGTTCTAGATTTTTCATTTTAAATCCATCTTGATCAAGCATGCATGCCCTGAGACTTTCCAGTCTTCACCTTGGCTTCTGTGAGTAGAAGAAACCATCCTTTCTAAGTCTGGATAGATACCATCATTAATGTCTTTACATGATCCATCCTTTGAGGCCTTTTGGCTAGAGTGGCCCCATTTGGCACTCTTTTAATGCTGACTTTTCCAGCCGTGCTAGTCACCACTTGTTGCCCTTGATTTCACTATGTGTTGTGGGTGGGAGTTCTCCAGGTAATGAGTTATCCAGTCACTGAGGCATCCCAAATCCCTGATGACTTCTGTAGAACAATGGCCTGGGTGTACTTAGCTCCCTGACTTAAACTCCTGAGAAGTAATCCAGGGAAGCAGCTGTTACTTGCTAAAGCTGAAGTAACTATGAGAACAAAAAGATCCCTGCCCCCATTTCATCCCTGCAATACAGCCTGTTCTGCTTATTTTAGGCTGTGCTGAAACAGTTTCCAAGGACAAGCTTCCTGCTTGCTAGCAGGATTCCTTACAGCGTGATTAGCAAAGATCCCATTAAAGAAGCACAAGTGCCAAAGGATTATGTTTAGGCACGGATGAAATCAGGAGTATTGCCCCAAGTGCATAAACGAATGAGAGACCACCTAGATCTTTCTGTATTCTGACCTCATTTGATTTTAATACCTTCATGTTTATTGAACAAGAACATCATCTTCTCATCAGCTGATTACTTAAATTACAGTGACAAACCAATTAAGACTATCATCACGTCATGCAAGCATTGTCATTTCTGAGCAGAAGTGTGTGCACAGATGTCTCAGCTATCACCGCTAGCAAGCATGAACGGGAACATCTGTCTGTTTCTCAGCCCTTCTGACATCTTGGGCAATGTTGCTTTTGAGTGCTTTTCCATTCAGGAGATCAAGTTTGGCTTCATCAGGTGCATGTATGCACATTTTGAGATTTTTCTGGAATTTTCCTTATATTGCTGCAAATCCTACCACTTGTTAGTATATAAATTTTTGCTTGGTTTAGCATCCGCTGTTCTAACTACTTGCTGTCTCTTTTTGCCTCCTTTACCGCATGCTGATGTCTGCAGGGAAGAATGGGTAAGTTTCTTTTAATGCTATTTCACATTGAAGCCACAGTTGTGCCTTGGCTCTTTGAAAACTCCTCAAAATTGTCAAAAAATCCACAGGGTTCACTGAATATGAGCTTAAATCCAAAGTGAGTAAGTTACTGTGGCTTGATGAATACCTGTTATCAGTTAACAGCAACAACTGTCCACGTGAAACTCATCTAGGAGAACCTATTTTCCCTCAGAGTTGGAGGGAGGGTTGTGTTTGTGGTCAGCTGATGCTCTGTCGTTTTAAGTTTCAGCAACACAATAGGTGTGACCATGTGCCCCTATTTAGTACAGAAGGGATAAGGATGAAAGGTTTCATGTTTTATTTCTAGACAAAGACCCTTAGGCTGCAGACTGTTCAGCTAGCTGATAAATATTTAGCTGGAATGGACATGATGCAGTACAGCTGAAAACCTCCTCGTTTTGTGTCCTGACTTGATCAATCGGCTGCTTTTCATACTAGCTAGAGCACCACCATTGAAGATGGTGCCTGTGGGAGTGTGATCCAAATCCCTTTGAAGACAAAGGAAACATTACCGGAGTCTGTTCCAGGCTTCTCTTCTTCCTGCTCTCTGTTGCCTTTGCTCTGCTAGTATTAAAATAATGGCTAACATCATTCTGAAAGACATGTGTTTCTTCCATTTCAGTGAAGAAGAGCTGGTATTTGAGGAGTTTGCTCGTCAACAGCTGAAAGATATGCCTGATGATGAAGACAAGAATATGTCCTCAACCGATGAGTGACTAAAAGAATAAGCTGCCAGAGAAGCTCTGTAGTTTGGCATCAATTAGAAATTTAGGACCTAGGTGTCTGGTAAACTCAATGTTCTCAGTGCATGCATGGTCTTCCAGGGATCAACCCTAGGATCATGATTCTCTTGCTTATTAAAAGCTTCAGCTCTGGAAGAATGTAGCAAACTTCAAACCTGATGCTTACTCGAGCTACTGGAGGAGGACAGGAAGGCTGTCATGCCATGACTTCTGCTTTCAGGGCTACCTAATAGAAAGGTTAGTTGCTTTCACCACTGATGAGAGCTTAAATGATGGTTTGTGCAGCCTGCCTAGACTTACCTGGTGTCAGAGAGTCTCTGCCTTGGAAACGCTAGTGAATCAAACCCTAGTCTGAAGGGCTGGCTTGCAGCATTTGGTGATTCACTAAGTTTCTCAGTGGACTGTACAAAACTGATTGGGTTTCCTTTTGGTTGTTTTTGCGTTTATGCTTTACCAAACTTATATAGTAAATATTCTCAGTGCTTGCATTGTCCCCCTGTGTAGCTTACATCCATTTTCTCTATGATTAAATGTCTTGCAAATCATCTTTCACAGCACTCTAATGCTGAGACACAATGTTAGCTTTCTAGCAATGTGCTTAACCACCATGCTATTAAAGATGAGAGAAATGTTCCCAGTCCATGAATTCCTTAACACAGCTCCTTACATACAAGCCCAAACAGAGAACCGCTAGTCCAAGCTGATCCTATATTTAATCTAGTTTCCTGTATGCAACTGTGCTTCAAAAGGGAGTGCAGTAAAATTATGGAAGAAATTATGGGGCAGCCTGCCCTGAGGAGCTTTTTCCAACATCCATCTGCCAGAGGTTGGTTTATGCTGTAAGAAATGAGATTGTATTCTGCAAACTTGGTTCTCTCTTGTTGATCTGGATATTCTCGTTATCCATGTAAATGTCTAATCCTTTCTTGAATCTCACTTATATTTTGCCTGAAGTGATTCGCATCAGCTAATTACATTTTGCATGTAAAACGACTGGTGTTTCTTTTTCTTGTGTTTGCTTCAAATCTGATGTCAATGTCTCCGTTTTAAATTCTGCTGGAAGTTTGAATGCAGGGCCTATGTTTGTTAATGTAAATGTTTCCCACCCTACGCACCAGAAAATGGAATTAAGAGCTTCCCACTTATCTTGGTTAACAACAGTATGCTTTCAACAGAGAAGGAGGGAGACATTTTTGAGATGTCCTTTTCCTCCCAAGGGGAGTGGAACTCCTGGTGAAAGCCTCCTGTAAGCAAGTTGCATTTCTGTCCTGCTTCAGACTACTGAGGCTGCGCAGACTGAGCTTGCCCGCTCTCTGGCTTGAGTTTCCATTGATAACTATAACAAGCCAAAGCGGTCCGCTTTGTAGAAAAGCATGGGCTGTGCTCTGCAGAAAGCAGAATCATTCTAGATACTGGCCTCGGTTTTTCAGCAGAGGTTTAGTTTCTTTATTATTAACACCATCACGGTTACAAGCCTTGCTTTTACAGATTGTCTAAAGGCTGTAACCAGCATTGCATGTGGCCTCTTGTGCTTACACTTACGAATAGGTTGGGTTACAGGTAAAGCTTTCTCCTGTTTTGCTTCTGTAAACTGGCCTTGATCAAGATGCTGGAAGTGGTGAACGAAGAGCACAGCTGGTTTTGCAGTTCCATGAGTGCTCTCACCTAATACCACCTGTCAGTGCATGTGCTCCAGTAGTCACAGCTGTCTCACCTTGGACGCAGTTGCAAGAGGCAGTTTGTTTGCTCCGCTCTGGAAGTGTTTTGTGCTTTGCTGCTACAGAAACCCTGCAGCCATCTTCAGGTGTTCGTGGTCAATATAATTTCTGAGTGGTTTCAACTTTGGGTTTGGGGGAGGGTTAAGCATTTGCACCTGGATTTCTGGGAAGGCTTTTCCCAGATTGCCCTGGTATTTTTATCACTATTTTTTTGGTGACTGGAGAAGAACTCGCTGGTACAGTAGTAAGGTTGGGCAAATTGCTGGTAGCGAATATGCTGGTCTCAGAGAGCTGCTGTACAAGAAATCCTTTAAAGATACCAAGTGGAGGAGTGGGACAGCATGTGACAGTTTTTCAGCCTTGCTTCAAAGTGCAGTTTCCTCCACGGAGGTGTTTCTTTCAGTGTTTCTCGCTACTGGACCTGTAAGTATGGGGCTAGCAAAATTAGAGGCCTGATTCCTTTGGTTTTTAACTTATATGTCAGTTTTGTGAGGCACCTCTGTCACTGCCTCAGATTCATTTGCGCTGATGACTTCTGTTAGCGAACTGCAACAGAATCACAGTGCACACTGCTGTGCAAGGGGAGGAGTCAAAATGGTGATTGAATCTGTTAATCTGTTCTTGTGCCTGAGCTTAGGACAGCACTGTCAGACACTGACTGTTTGTTTAGCCTAGGCTGGACGGTTGCTCATTTGCTCGGAGAACCAGCTCTTTCTTCCGGCTCCTTTGGTTCCCTGACCTGCAGGCCAGGCTGGGGTTCTATTCTACCCTTCAGTCAGCAGATACTGACCTCTGTCAGCAGAGGAGAGGTCTGTAGCTGGAACTGTTTGCCTTTTCTCTTTCCTCTCTTCTGGTTCTGATGTTATGGTGATCTTCCACCAAGTCAGACCTGTAGCCTGCTAGTCATATTTACAGCAGGGGGAGAGCGATCCAGTTTCCTGACCCTTTGCCTTTGATGTGGTGGCACTCCATTTATAGAAAGCCTGCCAGCTCCGGGAGAGGGATGCGCTCTGGTAGCGATAGCATCTCTGAAACTGCTGCTTTTGAACAGAGCCTTTATCAAATACGTGGCCTCTGCTTTAGCTGAACGCTGACGGGACCGGTTTGGTGACAAATGCTTTCCCCTCATAGGTCTGTGTGACATCCTAGTTGAAACGCTCCGTACTGTCCTGTAGCTGCAGCTAGTGGGGCGTTAGGAAAAAAGCGGTTTCAGGGCCAAGTTACCTGATGCTAACCAAACCGGTGAGACGTGAGGAAA
>NW_010242983.1:0-372 GCF_000690775.1 Eurypyga helias | reverse complement strand
AAGAATAGCGCGGTGTTTGGTGGCAGGAGCCTACTTCAGTGCTGAGGGAGCAGCAGGTCCCTGTGTAACATGGAGCAAAGTACCTTTTTGTGCAGGAGGTTGGTACCGCAGGTCTTACGTAGGGCAAGGAGGATCCCTAGGATTTACCCACAGTATTTTATTAAATCCGGTGGAAAATTGCACACCAATAGGGGCCGAGATTCAAGCTTTTGGGCTCACGTCATCAGAGAGGTCTGAGCTGAAAACCTTTCCTCTGTCCCCAAAGAGCCATAAGGGTGCTTGGGCCGAGCGAGAGGCAGTGCCAGCGACGCCGGGGGTGGGAGGGCTGGCGTCGGTTCGCGGGGTCCTGGGCCGGGGCGGGGAAGGCGGCCG
>NW_010242982.1:0-24314 GCF_000690775.1 Eurypyga helias | reverse complement strand
GCCGTCCCGGTGACCGTGCGGGGCTGGCACTGCCCGTGCCGTCAGCGGGGCTCCGCGTTGTCTGGGCTGGACTTCCGACCTCGCAGGCTATGGGGAAGTCCTGGCTGAGCTTCCTGCCTTCAGTTCCCTTCCCAAGTCGATGCGGTTTAATTCAGGATCTGGTAGGATGTAGGAGGAGTTCGAGTTTCCCCTCCTTCCGGTCCTCCTTGCTTTCGTTTATCAGCACTAACCTTTATTTGTCATTGTCCCTAACCTTGTTTGGCTCCTTCTGGAACACTTTGGTCCCGCTGGGCCTGACTGATGGCCCTGTCATTGGTGAACATTGTGGTCTCTCTGTCATCCCACCTCCTCCACGAATTATGAGTAGCCTGAGCAACAGCAGACCTTGCCCGGAACGTGTGATAGATGAGGAGAAGTACTGCTGTATTTCAGTAGCTTTCCCATCATACGCTCCATTTTTAAAGGAGAGGGAGTGAAAACTAGCCAAAGTGAAAAGTTATTCAGATTTTTAACTTCCTGGTGAGGCTATTGTTAATGTGATGCTTGGGGTAATGGCAGCATGGCTGACGGTGAGTTGCCTGGGCCTCAGCACTGAAGTCCTTTGAGCTGTAGGATGGTAGCCAGAAGAGACCGACTCAGCCTTCCAGCCTCACAGCAATGTGCCTTCAAACAGAAAGGCCCCAAAAAATGATCTTGAGGCATGAGTATTCAAATTTGTTTCTAGGCGTAACATGCCAACATATGGGTTTGGGGGCCTGCTCTTCCATATTGTGTTTGGAAAACGTTGGCTGTACATGCTCTGCGTCGTGTTTCGTACGCCCTGGATAAACGGTGGTGGCTCTGTGATAGGAGAATGTGACAGATGAGTTCTTAATCTGTGATTTTCTCTTCCTTGTCTGTCTGGATGGCATTGGATACAAGCTAGCTGATTCTTTCCAGCATGTATCAGGAGGCTGCAATACATCAGTTACTCATTGTGTGATTCTTCCTAGAATTAAAAATGGATGCCTGGGGAGGGGCCTTGTAATTCTGAATTTTTTAACGCACAGAATGAGCAAATTGAAGCTTACTCTCTCGTTTTATCTTTTAGATCCACTCATATGTACAATGTTGTGAGTCTGTGAAGCACCTTAGCAGTTTCTTTCACTCTTCCTAGAAGGCCAGGTGTCACAGGAAAACTTCACTTATTTTGTCACAAGAATTAAGTGGCATCCGGAAACGGCAGCGGATTACCGACCTTCTGCTGGGTGGATGGCAGCACCATTAAAAATGTAATATTTCAGCAAGTTTGTTTTATCCTCACATTGTCCTTCTGCTCGTGGCTCTTCCAGTGGTGATACTTGAGTTTATCTAAAGAGCATGAACCTACTGTTTGGTTGTGTGGTGGGCACAGTAAATGGGAGCAAGCTGCTGCTGTTCACAAAGAGTAAGTCTCTGCAGCTGAGCTGTTGGAGCGGTTTTCTTGGATGCACCTATTGGAGGTTTTGTCAGAATCAAAACTCCTGAAACAGGGAGACTCGTCTTATAAATACTTCTCAGGCATGAAGCCAGTGTGTTGTGTTGGCCCCTGCAAGCTACAGCTTATGCAAACGGGGTTTGTGCTGTGTCGCTCGGGCACGGTCCTGCTGAGTGCTCCCATAGTCTGTGCACTGATTTCCCTGTGGCTGCACAGGGACTCGGGTTCAGAAGCCGTGTCAGAGTTCACTGGAAAATGCTGAGCTGCCTTTTGCGTCCTGGTGAAGGAGGTTGTAAGGGGATGGTGCGTCGTCAGGTATGGAATGCTGTAAATCCAGGATGTGTGAATTTTAACCTAGCTTGCTAATTTAGTCCTCAAAAAAAAAAAAAAAAAAGTATGACTGAAAAACACTGAGCAGTACCTATGCAGCACGGGGGAAGCATGTTCTTTTGCATGATGCGGGCACTGCACTCTGTCGTTTTTATGTAGTGTTGGTTTCGTATCTGACCACTTGCAAAACACATTCTTGTAACACACTTCCAAGCTGCTTAGTGTTTCCTTTCTACAGACAGGAAATTATGGCAAAGAGGTGCTTAAAGTTATGAGGGTGTCTTTGATAATTGAGAACAGACCTCGATTTCCTAAATTCCTTAATCGTAAATTAACCTGTGCTCCTTTTAATTAGCCCCTCATTCATGTAGACCCAACAGATTACCTGCAAATTTCTTTAATGGTGAAAAGGAATTAGAACCTGGGGCCAGGCAGAAGAGATGAGAACTACAATTGCCATTTGCATGCAGTTTGAGGCAGGAAGCAGTGAAAGACACTTACCCAGTGATGCACGTTGTATCAGAGAAGGCTTGATAGTCAAAGTGTAATTTCCTGCAGCCTTATAATTTACTCTGCGATTACTGTTGTTAGTAGCTAAGTAAGAAATTCTTGAAGTAACTTAAGCTGGGTCTGAACGCCTGGGTGAGGCTGGGGACGTCCCTGTTGTTTTCTAGCGTTATCTGATGAGCGCATTGTCATTTCATAATTCCCGGAATTTGGCACATCTGTGAGCCTGGGGTGAAGCAGAGAGCAGTTAACAGGCTACTGCTCATCACTCACATAACAGTGGGTGTGTGGGAGGATGTTAACATTATAAATCCTAAACACTCCAGAAGATCAAGATATTTCACTTATCTCTGCCCTCTGAGAGGGAGAAATAAACCAGTAGATGTCTTTGAAAGGCTGCCTGGCCGTTGGATGCAGTGACAGTGAGACCAAGAGGCTCAAGGGGACGTACATCCTGTAGAGTGTGAAAAACACGACTGCCTCATTGTTCTTTCAAGACTTTCCATTATTTTCAGTTTGTTTATTTGGTGAAGCTTTGCCAAGTTCTGAAATGAGCAGAAAGCCGGCGTCACCTCTGCCTGGCCTGTAGAATTCGCTTGCAAAAGTACTTGGAGGGCCAGGTTCTTTTTTCTTTGAAAGAAATATGATCCAGTGCAAACACGTAGTTACTGCTCGCATGGGTGGACTGTTGCAGGGCACTGTTTGACTAAGAAGAATCTGTGAATCAGCCAGGATAATTCCAGAACAAGGTGGTTCTCTTTCCTTACAAAAGCTTATGACTAGTGGTCCTAGGGAGCTGCCTGGAATCTGACTTGGTGATGATGGAAACACAATTGTATTTCTCCATGTGTGCCTGCTAAACAGTGAGCAAAGAAGCAAAGCAAAGTTGTTCTAAGCGAAGAATTTGAGTTTTGCAACGCAGTTGTAAGTAACAACTAAGCTGGAGAGTGTCTGCCGTGGGCTATTTAAACGTGTTTTCCTTCTCTGCCTTCCTGCAGGTCTCTTCCTTCCTGGAAATTCAGCAAAGAGTTAGCATTCCCAGGCTGTTGGATCTCTTCCATGTTAATGGATAACATTTGATATGTGCCCTGTAAATCCTGCCCTGGGACTCCGTGACCGGTGGGGTGCCTGATGCCTGTAATCCCCATTCCCCGCCGGGTCCGTTCGTTCCACGGCCCCCACACGACCTGCCTGCATTCGGCCTGTGGCCCGGTAAGGACCACTCACTTGGTGCGCACCAAGTACAACAATTTCGACATCTATCTCAAATCCCGATGGATGTACGGATTCATCCGTTTCCTGCTGTACTTCAGCTGCAGCCTCTTTACCTCCATCCTCTGGGTGGCACTCTCTATCTTGTTTTGCCTTCAGTACCTTGGCATCCGGATCTTTCTGCGTTTCCAGTACAAACTCTCCATCATCCTCCTCTTACTGGGGCGAAGGCGGGTAGACTTCAGCCTCATGAATGAACTGCTCATCTACGGAATTCATGTGACCATGCTGCTAGTGGGGGGGCTGGGATGGTGTTTCATGGTATTTGTGGATATGTAAATAAAACACGCGCATGTGGGCTGAGAAGGTGACTTTTCTTCCACCCCAAAATGTGTCAATATCTTTTCTTTTTTATATAAATTATTTTATTTATCAGTGCTACTTTTTATTGATAAATTAATGTTCTTGTCTCTGGATTTCTTTTCTGTTTTTTGAGGTTTGAGGTGCCATTTTGATTGTCAAAGGACAACACTTGACTGGGTGTTTTTTTCTTTGCGCTGTGCAAGTTAATATGAATTTATTCTAGCCCGTAGGAGCCTGCCTTGCTGCTGTTCCTGTGTTCCTACGGGCATGACAAAGGCAGTGATTTCTCTGGAAGACAGAAGCCAGATAACTTTGCACCTCACGCTCTTAATCCATCTTCACCCTTTTTCTAAAAACGCTTTGTAATGTCTCAGGCACGGAATACATATCCTACTTGGCCAGTGTTATCGTTTCTCTATGTTGTGTGCATTTTGCATTCCCTGCTGAGAATATGGGCCAAATCCAGCGTTGCATAGGAGGTTTGGGGTTTTTGTTTTCCTGTTTTGTTTTCAGATTTGTGCTATACCGTTCACTTTAACATAATTCTATAGCTTTGTTTGGCTTTGTCCTTTTCAGGCAATTAGTGCTGAGTAATTGAGTCTTACCCTAATAGACCAAATCCACGCGAGTGATGGGAGCAGAGTTTGAGATCATGTGTTCTTGAAACTCCCAGGCTTGGCAAATGTGTTACCATTCTGCAAGGATTAAGGGGAACCCATTGCAATGGTCCTTAGTGGTTAGTCTTGGCATGGGGCTCTGCTTTCCCCAGGATTGATTAGTTCCACTTTTCTCACAGAGGCACTTGTGTCTTACAGAGTATGGTGGGATGAGACTGTCTGACCCAGGAGAGTCTGAAAGCAGAGTACAGTGTGAAATGACAATAATTGTCCTCTGCAATCACAGAAAACCTTCTCCTACCTCTGCAGCAGTGAGAGTGGGTCACTGGAGATCTTCACTAGCAGCTCAAGAAGGAAGTTAAGCATTGAGCTCAGTTTTACTGGGCTTGGTCTAAGATCTCGGGCTATTCCTCTGTAGTTGGTCAGTGACTTTATTATAGAGTCCAGAAGCTGTCTTTAAAGCTTATTCTGGTTTTGTTTGTTTTTATTTATGGCGGAATATGCTCTTTTCCTTGTGTTCTTTAAAGAACTGTTTAAAAACAAGTTGTAAAAAATGACAGGGACCCTTTTTTCCCTCCCCGAAATCATTGGGAGTTGATCATAACAGAATTTGCAAGACTGGAAATACGTGACTGTGTTTTTGTGCTCTCTCTGGTTGGAGGTACGAATGGGTTGTCCCTTGAACAAAGCCAGTTTGCAGACAGGAAGGATACTTTGTGTTTCAGCTTATGAGTACTGCCGTCTTTTGCTGACACACACTGATTTGTAGGCTTTCAGATAGAAAATAGAGAAGCTTCTGTCTGAAGCCCAAAGCTAAGGCAAACCCAGAAATTATCTCATTATCAAGTGTTAAGATAATGCAGACTGAACACGCAGAGCTGAATAAATAATGGGCCGCCGTGGTGTGAACTTTAGATTAGCCCCGCGAGAGCCAGAGGCTGTTTCTGCAGGAAAGATGTAGTGTCAGCAGATGTCACAAACTGGTGTCTGGAAGTTTCCTCCTAACCGTAGACATCCCCAGAGCTTTGTTCTGGGATTGCTGTCTGGACTGCAGGTCCTGAGTGTCCTGCATGTCCGAGCTACAGCTTGCTCTGTGGGCAGAGGGAGTTCCCAGTAATTCCCAGTCCAGTGCTTTCCTCCCCAGTACAGCTGTTGGCCTGGGGCGTTGTAGCTCTGCTGTGCAGACTGCGGGACTCCTGGGGCGACTGTGCTCAAGAAGTTCTGCGGGAAGTGTGTTGCGGGCAGCCGCAAACGGTGCTGGGGTGAGCGGAGAGACCGGCCAGGGCCCCGTGAGGCACGGCCGAGAGCAGCTCTCCCTCGCTGTAGGCACAGCATGGAGACTGGTCAGAGGTTGGATGGTAGGACCTCGTTTCACCCTGGAGCAGCTGTATTTCAGTACTCCTTATAACGAGGAGTAAAAGAGTGAGTTGTGGTACGTGTGGGTGCTGCTGCGTTCCCCACCCGTGCCTGCTTCAGCTGGTCGGTGCTGTGTGGTGGATACACTCGACTGTTTGGTCAAACCTCTGGTAGTTTATAGACTCTTTTAGGTTGGAAAAGACCTTTAAGATCATCAAGTCCAACTGTTTGGCTGAGGCTCTGAAGGAAGTAAAGGTCTAGGCTGCGATCGGGTCATGAACTTCTCTAGTTCCAACCTTTTCTTTGAAAACCCACAGAAGAACAGGGTGACACGGTGAGCTTTGATGTACATGAGCTTGGAAACCGGAACACCGATCATGCGATGAACACATGAATAGCAGGTGGTTCTTCCAAGACTAATTTGGTCAAGGAACAAAGGAGGTTGTGGGCACAACGAGTCTCATACCTACCTTTTCCATAAATATGACAGCCTGAAACGAGCTATTTTTGAGCTCTCCCCGCTAAGCAGCGGGCTGGTGATCTCCCCTTGAGTTGGGACACCTCTCAAAGTAACTCCTTGAGGTTGAGAAACTCCTTCCCAACTGCAGGTCTTTGTGCAGTGTCAGTCACTTGCCATAACCGTATATCACAGGGCACTGAAGTCTTGTATCGGTAATTTTGAATCATCGTTATACCCTCTGTGCAGTAAGTAATAGATTGAACCTTGCCATTGGACTTTGTTAAGCCTCACTTTTACATCATCTTATTTCAATAAAACCACTTTTGCTGCTACCTTTGGCGGTGGTTCTTTAAGCAGTCCAGATCCACTCCGTGACACTCGGGCAGTGGCAGCTGAACAAGGGCTTCTGCGTTGCGGTTCGTTGCTTTACTGCACAGACTTCCCGTCAGCCCTCCACGCCAGGTCCTGCCGTGCGTACTGAGGAAAAGAAGTACACGTCCTTATTGAATAGTAAAGAAGCAATGTTTGCCAAATGTTCCTCGAGAGATGCCTTGGGGATAGGTGGCATAGAAGTCAGTGGAAGGTGATTCCCCACGTTAGAAAGGTGGCCAAATACCTACTGTTAGACTGCCCTGAATCGCAGTTCTGCAATTGCACGCAGGGACAGACAACCCCAAGGTTAAATAATTGAGGAGGAGGCCTCAAAGTTCAAAATATTCTCGTTCTTGGTCATCACCAGCCCTTGGACACCTTGCAGTGCTTGGGTGGTGTGGCCCTACCAATGCAGGGGGAAGGTGAGGTCCCTTTGAAGGCATGCTGGCAAGGAAGAGGAATTAATTTTCCAATAATTTGTTTTATGATGTAATAATTTGAACATTTTAGATCTTCATGAATAGAGCAGTATCTGGCACCTCTACGGCGCTTTTCAAAGCGTTTTCCAACTGGAGCTAATTAAACCTCAACATACCCAGGAGATTGCTGAACAAGTAAGAACTTGGTAATGGTTCAGAATTTAAATTCTGTGTTTTTTAAATTTGAGATTTCTCTCTCTTTTTTTTTTTTTTTTTTTTAGGATTACTTTGCCAAAATATTTTTTCTCAAGGAGCTGAGATTCTAAAAGTTTCTTACAAGCTCAAGGGCAGCCAAGCCACAACTGAGGGAGGGAGAAAGGGGCAGAATAAATGTTACATTAAGTATATGCAAAGAATAATCTGGGTTCTTTTCCCCCATTTAGTTTAATTGGAAAACCTGGTATTTTTAATAAAGGGGGGACAACCCCAAACTTGTTATAATACAACAAATAAGGAAACAAGGGAAGCTGAACTTTCTGCTTTTTAAGAGTCAAACAAGTGGCTTATAATGAGATTTGAAAGAAATATTTCATGTTAAGCAGGTACTTGCAAACTGTGCCCCACTGGCAAAGCTCATGGTCTTTTGGATTTTTCCCTCTTTCCACCTTCATGCGTGCTGGGCTGGATGGATGGGGCTCCAAAATGTGTTAAGTCTTCCCTTCTTGCTCTGTAGGTGGCTACAACTCTCAAATCTTTGGAAATTTTCATTTCAGCATGCGTTCATGCCGACTTCATCCTGAACAGCTGGTTTGTTCCCTGTCTTACTTTTCTTTCCATGTTTGGGCTTTAAATATCGCTGTTATACTTACTGGGTTAAAAATGCCCTCACGAGTGATTAGGAAAAATACTAGAAATACTCATTTGGGGGAGTTTGCTTATCCCAGACCCATGCCAACCCCTTCGGAGAGCTTCCCCATGGAGTCCCGCTCACTCCAGAGCTTTCCAGGTGTTTGGGCGACAGAGAGGCCCCGGCTGCGTTGCAGACTTAAGGCCAGGGATGACGGTACGTGCAGTGGCGAAGCTGCCTTGGCCTGTTGTTAGCCTGTGAATGTATGAACGAGACGGAAGTGTTGGTGCTTCACCTTGTTAACTCCGCAGAACATGACACCAGCTGGTGTTTTGGGTGCCTACTGAATTCCGTATGAAACATGCCACCTACATTAAACTTGTTTTTTTAACATGTTGATGGATTGATTCCTTGGGAAGAAAAAGGATGAGGTTTTGTCTTATGATACTGGTATCGTTCTGATGTGGGGATGTCCTAGATCCTCTTCCTCTCTTTGCACTGCTGCAAATAGTCGGAGCAAGTGCATGGTGGAGGAGAATCAGCCCCTCTCTGGTTATGCCTCGGAAGCATCACTGAGACTTGGCTAAAACGCCTCTTTTTACCTCCCTAAAGGGTCCTTCAGCAAGGACTTAGGAGGAGAACCAGGAGCACAGCACAGCCTTCTAGCTCCCAGGCTTTGGCTGCAGTAAGCAGACTGTGTTGCCCACCGTGGCCATCTGAGCAACTGGAAGGAACTGTCACTTGGCACTGAGGTGCACATCAGTGAATTGCTCCAAGGTGCTGTCTTGCCTCCTTTCCTTGCGTAGAGCTGAGCTGGCAGTGCAGAGCTGTATTGTTTCAGGACACAGTTGTGATGCTTCCTATGGGAATAAACAAGAATATTCCTACTATAACTTCCTAATTCTTATTGTTCGTATGTGAAAAGTACTACAGTGATGTGTGGCAGTGTGAAACCTGAAGATA
The DNA here is from genome assembly GCF_000690775.1 of Eurypyga helias. Classification (NCBI taxonomy): domain Eukaryota; kingdom Metazoa; phylum Chordata; class Aves; order Eurypygiformes; family Eurypygidae; genus Eurypyga; species Eurypyga helias. Next base: position 15,412 of record NW_010242982.1, on the reverse strand, counting down.
GGTGCTGGATGGGACTTGTTCTCCCAGTGACTGGCAAGGTTGGAGCTAGTGGAGGCACAGGCTTCAGAGAACTGGCATGGAGAGGACCCTTGAAGACCAAGCTGTAGGTGAACTGGAGAAATACCTGTGTAGATAGAGCAGCCTGCATCCTAACACGTGTATGAGATACTCCTTTCTGTTACCCCAGCTTAGCAGCTCAAGAGTCACAGTGGAGGACATGAAAGAAAGGGGAAAGAGGCTTCCAAAAGAGAGAATAATTTGGGGAAGAGTGGATGTATTTTCACTTTCACTATTACACAGGAAACCGTAAGCAGTGCTCAAAAATGTGGCTGGCGCTGTGAGCACAATGGCAGATGGCAAAGTTGGTTTGAGTGCTGGGGAGTGTTTGACTCGATGACTGTAAAAGGTTCAGGAATGTACTATATAAATGTGGGCTTTCTCTTATTACTGTTATTTTAAAATACGTCTCTTCAGCCTTTGCCATCTCTTAGGCAAGAACTTGTTTGCTCACTTCTTGGGTGAGGTTCTACGCTGGGCACCTGCTGGTGCCAGTGCAACTGGCCAAATGACCCCGTGTCCCAGCCCAAGGGGTCCCCAAGGACCGGCCGCAGGCTTCCTCAAAGCAGGTACCATACCATGCCAGCAAACTCACTTGCTCCCAGGGTGTGCTCCTAAAGCTGAGCCTTTTGCTTGTGTTGCTACAGCGTTAGGGATTGCTGTTTTCCGTAAAAGCAACTGGCGGCAGGTTCTGACCCAATCTACGGCTGAAGGTGTCAAAATGGCATGGGGAGCAGAGGGGAGAAGAGACCAGCCCCTTACCCTGAAGGGCCTTACCTGTCTGAAAGCTCATTGTAATTCTTCCCAAGGTTCTCATAAATTGCTGATTTTGTTCTTTTACCTCCTGGGGAGGTAGGAGACAGCATTTGCTACCAATTGTGGAAAATAGCACGTTTACTTTCAGGAACAGCTTTGGCTATTCTGGGGCCTCTAAGCACACACCGATAGCACACTTCAGCGAAGACGCTGCTGGGAAATATGAAGCCTTGTTATCTTTCTGCGTTTTTATTTAGCCAAACAAGGTTTCCATAGCTCCTGGACAGCTCTGCTGCTGGGGAAAATAAAAAAAAAACCCTCTCATTTCTTCACCTGCCAACTCGCTGCACTAATTTTGTCTTCCTGCTTCAAAGCAGTCATCGTGCCCAGAAAATGTCAGTTCAAAGCGAAGTTTTGTCCAGTAATGAGCCAGTGAAAATTGTTTAGCGTAAGATCTTCTTGTGCAGCTATCAAAACTGTGCTTAGGTGGGAGCAGAGCTGGGCCATCGGGGTCTGCTCTGAGCTCCCTGCTCGGGTGGCTTGAAATCGGGACCGCGTGTGTGCTGCGCTTCAAGGCTTGGCTGCATGCTGCTCTACCGAAGGAATAGCTTTAAGTTAGCGTAGATGAAAGGAGCATCCCTGCATCTCCCGCATCCTTCTCAAGCAATACATTCATCTACTGGGGAAAAAAAAGACCACAAAACTTGCACAAGGGCTGTATAAACACGACACTTTTCTGAGCTAAGGCATGCCGGGTTGTTGGAGAGCCTCTTCCCCTGCTGACCTCCACCCCACACTCTGCTGGCTGCAGAGCGTGTGCTCCAGAAACGTGTGACGTCCCCCACAGCCGGGTGAGTGTGCAAAAGGGAGTTGTTCCTCTGCCACCAGCTCTCCTCCTGCCAGCACTCGGCCACGTGACGGAGGCTGGAAAGGCTGCATCCCAACCTTGGATGCACAAGACTCTAGTAAATCAGAGGTTTTAATACAGCTGAAAGCCAACTTTACCCTGCATGGAAAATGCTGTATGTAACACCAAGAGACAAATACCAAAGCCCTTAGCTGGTTCTTTAAAAAATAAAAAACCTCCCATTGGCCCTGGTGAGAGTTTTGCCTGAGTAAGGACGTCAAGATTATGCATGCTAATTAAATGAACCACCCATCCCTTCAGAGTCGGCTCTCTGCTGGGAATTCCCCTCTGAGTAACTTGCTCCCAGTGAGGAAAGGAGTTGCATGAAAAATTTCCCAGATGGTGAATCCGTTAGAGAAAATCACAATCTGTTTGTGGCTTTTTTGAACAAAAAAAAAAGAGCACAGGAGATGCTGCAGAATAAATTTGTTGTTGCAAACCATTTGCTCAGTAATGGGGAGAATTTAGATGGGCAAAGAGCTTTTTTTTCAGACTCTTATCTCCCTGCCTCTAAAAATGAGTGATGGTTTAAAAAGGAAATCACAGCCATGTGTATGTTAAAAGCCTGATGCGGTTACTTTAATGGTGCTTGTTCATTTATTCGGACATCAAGGGTGTTGGAAGCCGCGGGGGACAGTGGCCTCATCCATGCAAACCTCCAAAGAACAATTGCTGCTGTGTGCTATGCTCGGCTTTGTGCACCCGCCTGGCACAAAGGAGCCGTTTCACACAGAGCTGCCATGTCCTGGCCAGTGTCCCTGTCAGCATCCCTGGGCACCGGGACCCCTGCAGCCCCAGGACCCCTGTCCCTGGCCACTCCGCAGGGCGAGCGCCGTCTGTGATTTGGGGCCAAAGCCCAGGGGAGGGGGCTTGGTGGGGTGATAGAGCAGCCTTTGGCTGGGGAGAGGAGTTTGGGCTGGGGCAGGCGTTGGCAGAGCCCAGCAGTGGTCCCGGGGATGGATGGTGCCGCCTCGTTGCAGGCTCAGCAGAAGGGAAGGTGTGCCCACACGCTCACCAGCCCCTTTGCCATCGCTGCCCAGGGCGGGAGAGCGTTGAGGTGCCAGGCTGTGCCCTGGGAGCTGCTCCTTCCCACCGGCCCCTCTGGAAGGGGACAATGTCTGGGGAGGGGACCTGTGGGTGGCTGGCACTGGGGAGGGCTTGGATCCCTGCTTCATCTGTCAGAGCCCGAGACACTGCGTCGCTGAGTGCAGCCTGGCTTTGCTGCATGACTGATGTTGCCTGGACACATTTCACTTAAAATCTGAATTTCATAAAAAGCTCCACGCCAAGAAAAATTCTTCCAAGCTTTTCTCTTTTTTTTTTTTTCAGTTAAACTTCAAATGAACACTGCTTAATAGTTTCTTGGAAACGCGTTTGCTTGCAGTTATGTGCAATGTAGGCACTGTTACTTCCTTCTTCGCCATGTGAGGCTGACTGCAAACTGTCTGGTGGCAAACACAAAACCTGGCGTTGTGCAACCCGGCGGGGCGGGGTGAGCGGTGTGTGCGGCTACCGTGGCCCCAGTTGTGAAGGTGCAGTCTTCTTAGCGACACCGATGCCGAGTTCTTCTTGTGCATACATCGATTTAATCAGCCCACATCCTTTAAATAACCCAGTCCTTATTGCTGAGGATTACATAATCACTCACCGTCTCGGTTTTGCCGGGTTCAGTTTAGGAGAGATTTATGTGCCTTTGGGTTTCGTGCAACGCGCCGAGCTTCAAGGACCAAGGGTCCAGCGCGAGACACAGCGGGGCCTTGCGCACCGTTCTCTCGTGCTCCAGCCTCTCCTAATGAACCAAGCTGGGAGTCCTGATTTGCCAACAGATTTCCTATTTACTGTTCACCAGAGCATCAGTTGTGACAAATAAACGGAAGAAGGCAGCATTTCACTGAAAGCATTTGATGTACTGATTAAGACGCTACGCAAAGCTCCTTCGGGCGCACGGGAAGGCTTGGTTGCATAGTAGCTATTGCTGTGCTTGGGGGAGCTGCTGCCTGGGCGTCGCTGCCCTAGCCACGTCAAAAAATCACAGGAATACATGTATTTCTGAAGTCTGGCTGTCCAAAGCCAGGGGAGTGCACTTCTCTTGGCAGTAGCAGGGGGGGCGGTTACCACAGCGATTGTTTGTTTAAATTGGGTCTATATTCACACATCGTGAATGCCTTCCGAAAGGGATGAACGCGGCGCCTGGGTTTTGAGAAAACACAGGATAATTTTTATGATCAGTAATGACATGATAGCAATGTGCTACAATAAGGGCAGGCAAATTTCATGCTTCAAGGGCTGTAACTGCTTAGCAGAGGAGGCAGGAGGGGACTGATGCTGCTTTTTCAGTTCTTTGGGAACGTTGGGCATGTATGAATGGGCAGTAGGATTTTTTGGTCTCTACCTTTAAGCATCAAGCACCAACAAAGAACTGAAGCAAGAACCAAGACCTGTAACCTGGTTATAGCTCTGGATAAACGTCTAGTTCTGCTAGAGTCAATGGCAAACTCTGAGTGCTCTCAGCGAGGTCAGGATTTCACCTTGTGTTCTTCTCAAAGCGAGCTGCCTGTTCCTGGGGAAATAAATAAAGCATTTGAAAACGATGCTCGTAAGGTCAAGTTGCAGTGTGCGTACGTACAGAAGATGTACTTTGCTTGGTGTCGGTGTGTAGCCCAAGAAATACGGGGCCAAATCCTGAACCCCTCATTTCAGGCCGCTGCTCTGGGGTTTTTCCCAGGCTGGCTTTGCTGCCGCACTTCCCGGCTGGCGCAGAAACACCCGCTGCCTTTGAGAGCAGCGTGTGGCTGGGACCAGAAGGAGGAAGATGGGTTTGCTTTTCCTATGTGAACAGCAAGCGTAAGGGGTTGAATTCAGCCCAGGTCTCCAAGCTGCATCTCCCTGGGTGGGGGTCCAGAAGTTCCTGGAATGAGACATGAGTGGGGCAGACCCCTGTGGCTCCACCCCTTCGGAAAACCCACCCCACCGTGGGAAATGCACCCATCGCCCTTGGCTTCTGCTCCGCGTTGGTTGATGCGGTGCAGTGAAACCGCGGAGGACAGAGATGGGCAAGGGCCGGGTTTGTTCGCAGCCTGCTCGTGACCTTGAACATCTTTCACCTCCTTCCAGCGCCTGATTCGGGGGAGAAAGCAGGGGCGGGGGCGGTGGCACAGTATCGAAACGTTTGTTCAGCAATTGCTGCAAAAAAAGCAAACTTGCTTCAATCTGCAGAGATGCCAATTGAATTTTGTTTTGTTTTGGTATTTTGGAGGCAAGCCAAAAGCAAGATGTTGTGAAGTTTTCAGCAGCTACTGCCTGCTTGTTCCATACCAAGCATAACTTTGTATATATTTTTATCGGCAAACTCGGTCCCACGCATCTTGATGTGCAAACAAGAGCCCTGGCTGCAGGGCCGCTCTCCCTGGGCGCCGGGAGAACAGGGCCCTTCTTCCCTCTTTTCTTAGGCCAGAGTTGCAGGAGCCGGCCTGCAAAGGTATCTTTTTTTTTTTTTTCCCCTGCCAGCTGCCAGCTGCTGAGAGGAATAGCAAGTGGTTGATTTGATTGGAGTGGGAAAGGAAAGCAAGTTCAGCCCCCGTCGGGGTCCCCGCTGCTCGGTCTTAACACAGGGGAGATGTCAGCGTGGTCCTGGCTGGGATTCTGCAAAGGTTGCAGTGAATTTAGGGTATTACTTTCTGCATTTCGTGTGGGGATGAGGCGCGTTTCTGCTTTGTCAGCAGAAGGGCCTGTTCTCTCCTTTGCACAATAGAAAGCCGCTGGGTATAAATAGCCTTTCATGCCTGTCACCTCGGTGACTTTAATGGCGATGCCCTGATTTAAGCCCTGCTTCCCGAGGATGCTTCAGGTGTGTGCTCTCCCCATGGGACTGAGCACGCGTTGAAATTAAACGCCTGTTTAAGAGGCTCTGAGCAGACGTGCTAAGCCCGGGTTTTAATGCTTTCCAGAGCTGGGACTGGCACGAGGGGGGAGAAGGGAGCCCATCGCTGCTGTTTAAGCACTACAGTTGTTGCCTTCACAAAGGATCAGCACTCGGAACAGGGAGACATCTTAGGAGCGTCTGACAAATATATGTACATTTGGGGACCGCGAGCCTTGATTCGTAATATGGTGAAGGGTATTGAACATGACAGAGCTCCACAGAGGATAGAGCCAACGCTCTACCTGCCTGCCTGCGCAGGACCGGCTGGAGCAAGCCCCCGGCATCTCCTGGGGAGATGGGATGGGTGCCCAGCAGCCAGCGGGCAGGGAGAGGACAGGTGCTGTCTCCCATCTGCCTTGTTCATCTCCTTCCTCTTTGTGGGGAGCTTTGCAGCTCGGTCTCATCTGTGTTTTCCAGTGCTCACCGCATCCCAGCCCTGGCATCACCTGGGGTCAGTAAGCGTTATCAATTTAATACTAATAACTAAATGATTTATCTGGGGGTATTCAAGGTGTGGGCTGGGCAGGGTGCAGGATCCCAGCCTGAGCGACAGGAGATGTGTGTCGTGACAAGCTGGGCAGAAGCACGCTGATGGGGTGACCCAGTCTCACCTCTTCCCTTGCCCCCTTTGCCCTGCCTGCATCCTGGTCACCCCTTTGTTCAGAGGTGACTGTGGATGCCTTTTTAAATGCTCATCGTCACATTATCCATCAGATACATATTTACAATCATTCATTAAATTAGGATGTACGTTTCATTCTTCTTTCTTAGAATATTAATGCCTACTCCTGGCTGAAATGCCATATGAATATTCATTAAAAAATCAATCAATTCCTGTGCCAGGAATGATGTCATTTGAGCAATAACTGAAGCAGTAATCGAGCATGCTATGAAAAAACGATGAATGCCATCAGATCTAATGTTTATTGAACTCGGGGTGGGTAAATCACAGTAGGGTTTTCTCCATGCTTTTGTGTGCACAAACCGGTGCTCCAGCTCCACCTTCCGCCTGGTGCCGTGAGCCCAGCCCAGCCCGGCCAGGAGCGGGGAGCACCTCACAAGGATGGACGAGCCTGGGGGCGTGCGGGATGTCACATCACTCCAAGTGAAGAGTGGGTTAGAAATTTGTCTTAACAATAGGAAACAAAAGCTCTCAAAACTGTTGTGGGAAACCTGGAAAATTAATAGGCTGAAGACTTCTTTCCAATAGATCTTTGGCTGATGAAGCTTTCTCCCCTCTTAGACCACTGTCTTGAGGGAGCTGAAGTGATGGCTTTTCTTGGGTTGTCCTCTCCCTTTCCAATGGTGGAGCTACCGGGGCAAATACAGAACAAAGAGTAACGATGTGTTTTGGGAGGGATCATTATTACGCTATGTTTTCTCGGATCGAGACTTTCTGCACAATAGCTGAGGAGCTGTGCCAATGCATGGGCTTTGACTGTGGCTCCCGTGATAAGATCACACTCTGGTGGTGTGGGAAATATGAAGAGTTTTTGGCTTGAATTCAGCAGCAGGAGTCACTTTGGAAATCTTTTGTGTGCAATGCACCAACCTTATAAAAGAGGTCATCTTCAGGATCTGCTTTTTGCCGTAGCTGCCGTATTAAAATCCTCCATCAGCTCTGCAGAACAAATTACATGGAGCATTTATCCTGGGGAGAAGTTGGTTTGACTGTAACTATACATATATTCTAAGATAAATTTAATAGCCAAGATTGTCACCCAAAGAAATTTCCATTTTTCCTTTGTAGCAGAGGGAGGCATCAAACGCAATGATTTTTTTTCTACTTTTACTTTTTTCCCCTCGTGATTTCTGCCAAAAGAGATACAAAAATAGTCTGAGTTTAAAAAATGAACAAATCCTTGCTTGGAACTGACTGTCAGCACGAGCTCCTGGCCGCGTTCAGTTGATCTCCTCGCAGGAGGTCAGCGCGGCCGTAAGCGGAGCAGTAAGAGGCTCCTTCAGAGCAGAAAGGAGGATTCAGTTATGTTTTCTGATGGGACTCAGGGCTGCTGGACCCATCCTTACTGGGTGGTGGGATGCCACCTCTACAAACAACTGAAAATCTGGATGCAATTCTCTCCTCAAAATCTCTTCTGTGTTATGTTGGATGCTCCTGATTTATAGAGTCACAGACTCTCAGACTGGTTTGGGTTGGAAGGGACCTTAAAGATCGTCTAGTGTCAACCCCCCTGCCATGGGCAAGGAATGGTGCAGAGGTCAGGTGCTGCTCAGGAGGAATGCCAGCCCGGCCATGGTGTGGCCAGCGGCTCTGGAGCATGGCAGCGGGCTCAGGGAATGGCTATGGGATGCAGCCAGCAGGCAAATACTTGCCTCCTCTGTTTTTTTCCCTTCTGGTGTAGCAGAGAGGGTGAGGGAGTTGTGCCACATTCTGTTCTTATTTACACCTGGCTGGCCCTGCAGAGCATCCTCTACCTGTATCATTATGCAAGTGCAAAAGGCTCCCCAACATGTAGAGCGTCTTCCCCACGCCTCATTTCCCTGCCCCGAGTGTCTCACTGCTGGAAGACAGATGTTTGGCCTGATCCTGTGATGTGCTGAGCACTTCCCAGTTCACATCCTCTCCGCTGCGGGAGAGGCTGGGCTGAGTGGTATGGAAGGTGGGAGAGGAGCTGAGAGTCAGGCGCTGTTTTCCCAGGCCATTCTCATAGTATGTTGGCGCTAAATATTTAGGAAATTTCACAGTCATAAGACATTAAAATTCTTACCATGAATTAAGCTACTGCTTAATTATTCAGAAGATCAGCTTGATTGTGCAGAATAAAAATCCAGACTGTCTCATGTCCAGCACCAGTATTTCGGGAGACACCTGGGTCAAGCCCAGAGCTGCTGGGAAGCAGGGCTGCCCTGTTCCCTCTGCCCCATCTCGTCCCCACAGAGCTATCACTGGAGAAGACAGGAGCCCAGGTCTGCTGGTTTAGCTGCCCATGTGCTAATGTTGGCAGATAGAATCTTCGGTGAGTGCCCGCATTAGTATTAGCCCATTTCCAGTGGTGGAAGAGTCATTTTCCCGCAGCGCCTGCCGGGACACTGGATCCCAGGCTGGGAAGGAGCAGAGGGGGAAGCCAAGGTTACCTGCTTCCACTTCCAGCACTGCAGCATCAACTCATGAATCATGGCTCTGACAAGAGTGACTTGCTGCATCAGTCACATCGCAGACACTTCAAACCAAAATGTTCTTCTGCGGGAAGGAAGGGGAAGCAGACCCGTTATGCCAGTCTCTCGTTTACATGCTTGGCTTAGAAAAATTAAACTCCTGACTTCATCTTAGGAAGGTTCACACTCTCTTTGAGGGCATCCCTGTCTCCCACTGAGCAGAGACGTGGCCACCCAGTCCCCTTTCCACCCGGTCTGAGTTACGTGCCTCTCCAGAGGTGACCTGAGCCGCTTGATTTAAGGCATCTTGCTTGTGTTCCGCTGCATCTCAATCACCAAATGGTGAGGAGTGGAAGGGAATCTGTAGGGAGAGGCTGAACACTGTTTATTTCCTCAGTGGTCAACTGAGCGATCAACTTTGAATTAATTAAAGTGATTATCCAGGAAAGGCTTTGAAAAAGTGATGGTACTATCAAAAAATAAAAAAGAGACACAGTATGTGAGAAGCCTGGGAGCAGTCTGCAGGGAGTTCTGGTTTGAGACATGTCACAGGGTCTTGCCAGGTGTCCCAAAACTTCCAGACTGGCTGCAGGCATCCCTCTGTGTTGAGAAGGGCACACAGAGCCAAGCCTCACTCTCTCTGCTAAACCAGAAAGGAACACTCCTTGCCCGAATTTCAGGACTCTGGAAAGCAAACAAGTGACCTCAAACTCAACACAGCAGGAGCGAGTTCTCGCAAGGGTCGTCGCAGTCACCCAAGTTGCCTGGCACAGTTGGTCCTGCGCTGGTGGGATGGATGCTCACACAGCCAAGAGAAAGATGAGGCATCTGGGAGCAGAAATCTTGCTCAGACCTTAGGGAGAAAGCAGTCAGCCAGAGGAAGGCTTGTGAAGTCCTGTGAATTGTGCCAGTTCACATTAAATACAATCTCTGAGCAGTAAGGGCGATTAAATATCGCAATCATTTACGAGAAGTTCTGTCTACCAACATGGTGACTCTTTAAGAGAAAGTAGGTATTTTTCTGAAAATTTTATTTTAATGTTGCTCCTGGGAAAACAGTCTGCAGTCTGTCTATGGAGGTCAGGAGCCTTCCAGCATCAGAGCCCGGCAACGTCAGCTAAGCGTTTAGTCCCTGCACGTGAATTAACAGCCAGAGTGAAAATGCCTCCCGGGACTGGGATTTCTCTTCTTCTGCTGGCACAGTCGCCACACCGTTACGTAATAAATAACCATTAAAACAGGCCAACGGTACGTTATTTTTGTTGTTGTCCTACTCTCACCTCGTGGGACTCAGCTGGAGACGAGCAGTGCCTTGCTCTTCTGGAGCAATTCTCACGACAGGATCTGAAGGATTTCTCTGTTTACCAACAAGTAAAGCCTTTTTACACACGACCTTGTACCAGTTTAGTTAGGACAATGCACCTACCTTGGGGACACTCATTTCAGTTTGTTTTAACTTGTTCCTAATCATTTTAATGTAAACCAAATAAGCCTGGCTGTAGCCAAAATAACCACCCGTGCGGCATGGGGCGATGGCCGAGCCTTGTGTGGGTGCTTGATGTAAAGAACTCAGAGCTTTACTGACTTTGCTTATGAGTAACAACTCTAACATCCAGTTCCCTCACACGGGCTCCCTCTGAGCAGTTCTTATCCCATGAGTGACTTCATCGTGTTACTGGGGATGCTGATGTGGGAAAACCCTGCCCAGAGGAGTGAGGAGGCAGAGCCTGCTAGCGGTGCTCCCCATTTTCTGGTTGGCATTATGTGAGCTGGAGCAGGGTTGGGATAGCTGGGGCCGTCACACCACGTTCACAGCTGGAAAGGAGAATACCCGGGGGAGAAAAAATAACTGAGCTGAACAGCCACCAAAGACAACAAACAAAAGGCTTTCTTGGGTAAGAAAGTGTCTCCCTGGGTCCTGCAACTTTGGCTGAGCAAAGATTTCGGGGGCTTGTGCCAAAACGCAGTGTTAGCACCCCGTCCCTCCTCCAGCGTGATGGGTAACAGCAAGGTGCAGCGACTGCGCCGTTCATGGTCCCATCGCGGCTGATCGCGCCTGCAATCGCAGTTACGAATGGCACAAGTGGGCTGCGATGGCAGTTATCTCCCGGGGTCATGGGCTGGTTCAGAGAGCTCAGACACCATCAAAATGCCAATTCTGAGCCCTGGGCCTCCTGGGAGATCTCTGCGGGGCTGACATGAAAACGTTGCTGGGCTGGAATGAGACCCCCCGTGACCCAGGAGAGATTTACTGCAGCAGGGTTAAAGCTTTCCCAGTGAAATACATGCCAGCAAGGCTCCCTAATGGGAGCAGAGTGTAATTCCGGAGTGGGAAGTGAAATGAAGACACCACAAAGCAGTCGAGGAGCAGAAGAGCAAGAGACTAACGAGACAGAGCCAGCAGATAAATTCCCGTGGCGGTCACAGGTTGTCATTTAACCTCTTTATCTCCATTTTCCAGAGGGAGAGGCAGGCATGACACCTACCTTCAGACCCGTTTCAAGCTTCGTGGCTGAAAGGTGTCTACCCAGGTAGTTTCTGCTCTCCATGGCCAGAACCTGTGTATCCTCCTACGCCACCCAGCTCTGCTACACTGGCTGCAATAAATCCCCCAAGGAACCAACTCTTTCCTCACTTATGGTGTTTTAGTTCTGTACAAGGACATTAAAGATTGTTTCTGTTCTTGCAGGCTGGAGCACAGCAAGCAAAACTCATCATCTGGCAAAGTTCACTTGGCTGGTATGATGGGGCAAGGAAAAGGCAAATCCCTCTGCGATAAATAAATAAAGTATGTAAACGAGGGGTTCTGATACATTTTGGTTTGTCATTTGCTGCTATTCATGATGGTATGTTAATCCCGAAGGACTTTATATGGCTGTGTTATAGCTGCTGTGGCCTCTCCTCTCCCCTACGAATACCAATTATGCTGAAGTGTTAGCTAAATGTACCGTCAAAGTAAAGGTTTCTGGTAGCAGGTGATTTTCTCTCCCTACCAGATTGCCTGGTAGTTCGCAGCGAAAAGCAAATATTGGCTGGGTGTGTTGGACCGGGTGGGTGATACCGTTTCTACCTACAAAGAAAAATGTCTGTCCCGGTTACACATATTCAGCCTTATATGACAAGTGATCCGCTTTGCGAAGTCCTCTGAAGGATCCCTTTGGAAAATTCAGTCTCTCAAGCAGACTTCTTAATTTCTGCATTTCTTCCAGCCCGGAGCTGCTCCAATGGGCATTCTTGATGATTCCCATGGTGCCCAGCCTGGCCCGCGGCACACCCCGGCCACATCGATGGCCATCCCTGCGGCAGAGGAAGTTCGGAAAGATCTCACTGGTCTTGTTTGTTCCTGAATTATATGGAAAGTCTCTGCACAAATTAAATTTGTCCTCTGCTCACGGGTTTCATCAGAGGTTGGTGCAGCAGAGCTTTGTTGTGGGCTCCTTGACGGCTCTGAGTTTGGGACCAAGCCAGGCCAGCTCCCTCACACAAGCCTTCAGAAATAAAACAGAAAGCAAGACAAAAAGTGTCTTTGAACCATCTCCAGTGTCCTGAGAGCCTAGAATTGGGGGAAGGAACAAAATCTCTTAACGCTTTGCAGTGAACAGCTGATGTTCAGCTGAAGAGCTGCAGCCAGGAAGGGTTAAATGGGCGTGGGATTGTTTCTTCTGCTTCACTAAACTCTTGCTCAGATGGAAAAAAAACCCCAGAAGTTAGCTTTTCTCCTGTGCGAATGTAAATGTTGGGTGTTTTATCAAGTGATTTCTTCAGCCCTCAAGCCATTCTTCAATTTGAAATGCTAGATTTTGGAAAAAATGCAGGGAAGAGAGAGAGAGAAAGAAAATATTTTCGTCAGCCGGAGAACACTTTGCAGACATTATGGAAAATGTTGCCTATTTTGTTTCCTCTAGTCACTGAACCAATCTTTTGCATTAGAATCAGCATAGTAGTAAATAAACATGTTTTCTCTAGCCCTGAAGCCATTCCGAGACATCAAATGGTACTTAAGAAATGTTTCTTTCTCCATCACAGAACATTTTTAAAATGTCCATGGCTGAAGGGAGGGAAGATGCTATCTTGGCTGAAGCATTAGCAGGCTTTCTGCTCTCTCAAAGCTGGGGGAGGCCCTGGGCAAGTCACGGAGCTCGGATTTTCTGTCCCCGCTTAAGCACTTGGGGAAGAACAGGAGTTTTCCAACTCGGCAGCATCTCGCAGCTCCCCATGGACAGGGCTGAATTTCCCACGAAGCTTGGGGGGGCACAGGGGGCTGCTAAAATCCATCCCACTGGCTCCCATGGCTGTGCTGAGCCAGTAAAGGGAGCGTCTCGGGGCAATACGAATTACTTGAGTCACGTCCCCGTGCCCTCTGCAACACAGGGATGCTCTGGCGTGAGCTGTGATCTCTCCATGAGGGACAAGGGATGCTGGCTCCGTTCTGACACAAGCTTTGGTCCCTCCATGAGCGACAAGGGATGCTTGCTCCGTTCTGACATGAGCTGTGGTCCCTCCACGAGGGACAAGGGATGCTTTCTCTGCTCTGACACGAGCTGTGGTCCTGCCATGAGGGATAAGGGATGCTTGCTCTGTTCTGACATCAGCTGTGGTCCCTGCCATGAGGAACAAGGGATGTTTGCTCTGCTCTGACACGAGCCATGGTCCCTCCATGGGGGACAAGGGATGTTGGCCTCCAAGGAGTGGTGCTGCAACCCCAGGAGGTGGACATGGTGCTCCAGCCCAGCACACCTGGGGCATCTCCTACAATAGAGGAGCTCTTACAGGAGGTTTTTCACATATTTTTACTGGCATGAGGCTCAGTGTCCCCTCTCTGTCCGGAAAGTGGCCAAATAGGCCACCATGGCCCATGGCGTGTGGGATTCCAGGTGCTGAAGGGTTTGTAGCATCACGTTGAGATGCCTCAATGGAAAACAGGGGAGGGGAGCAGGGAACGTCACAGTTTAAGGGTAGTACGATTGCTCTATCTCAGAATGCAGTTTTGGGACATATTTCTCATGCATCATTTCTAAAAAAAAAAACCCTGATTTTATCTTGCGCAGCAAAGAAAATGTGTTTGTCCTGACCTGACACTGTTTTTTAAAGTGTCAAGTGCTAATGAAATTCCTCAGCCTTGAGCAGTTCTAGGCATCCAGTGTTGATTTTTAAAATATGGGGATATTTTACTGCAGATTTTTAAGGCAGCCTCGAAATGATAAATGTTTGAGAGTGTGAGAGAAAAGAAACTTCCAGATTCAAAGAACTTCTGACACAATCTTGCATGCAAAACAGACAGAAAGAGGCTCGTGCTTTAAAGCGGTTTTTGTTGTTCCTTTGAAATGTGTTTAGAAGACGTGGGGCTAACACTGCACACTTTAATCATGCAAATAGGTTTGCTGATTTTAATATTTTGTGCTTAGAGGGGGAAAAAAAAAAAGGCAAGCAAACCCATTTCTTTTTAGGCTGCAGGGTGAAATTTGGAATGAAAATTCGCCCACAAGTCTCGAGCAGTCCCACCTGGGGTAACTCTGCTTTTGTGTGCAGGAGGCAGCTCCGCAGGGCTGGGAGCAGGGATGGGGACACACAGACATTTCCCTAGTGCTGTCGATTGTAAAGGGAATCCCACAGGATCTGCTCTCCAGAGGGACCCGCTGGCGCTCACGGCCCACGGCGTTGCCCATGGCCCAGTCGATCGCTGAGCAGGACCGACTGCACGGCACTTGGGGAAAGATCCTTCATGATCCCGTGGGCCGGTGTCAGATGTTGGAAGCAGGCAGCGAGGGAGCAGAAGCGATGGGTGAGAGAAGCCCAGGAGGGGTCTGGTACCCGCGGGCTGGGCCGTTTGCGTCGTCTTGGTGTCCGCATCATGCCTGGGTCCTGGGGATGCAGGACCGAGAGGTTTGTCTGGATTGTGAGCATCCCGTCTCCCTTCCTCTGTCCCATTTCTTTAGTGAATGTTCTGGGTGCACCTTAGAGAGGGAAGGGTGGAGATGCCACTATAGGTGACAGGGCGTTGGGAGGCGGGTGGCACAACTCCATTCGGACATCACTTAAACCTGGGGCAGAGTGAGGACAAGGGCTGGGATGCTCTGGGAACGCACTGGCATGTTCGGCACCGCGTGTCCCGCGGCAACTCAGCGGTACCCAGGTACCTGCCGTGTCCCACGGTTCATGGCCTGCCTCCAGCCGGGCAGGGTGTCCTGTGGTCCCTCGGCCCAGCGAGCTGCGTGGCGAGGTGGGTGCGCTGGGACCCTGCAGAGCTTCACTTCTCCGGCCCACGTCCTATAGGAAATACATAAAATCAAATGCATTTTAAAAAAATGAAATAATAGAATGAAATAATTAGATGAAATACTGAACTCACTTAATAAGATGAAATAATAAGGCAGTGGGTGATTGGACTAGACGAGCGTTGTAGGGCCCTTCCAACTGAACTATTCCATTCTATTCTACTAAAAAATAGAATAGAATAGAATAGAATAGAATAGAATAGAATAGAATAGAATAGAATAGAATAGAATAGAATAGGACTACACTAGACTAGACTAGCATAGACTAGCATAGAATAGAATAGAAATAAAAAAGAAACAGAAATGAATAAGAATAAAAATAAAATAAAGCAATAAAGGTAAATAAAAATAAATAAAAATAATAAAATGAAATAAAAT
>NW_010242981.1:53915-100066 GCF_000690775.1 Eurypyga helias | reverse complement strand
GAGGCAGAGCGGGCAGCTGAGACCCTGGTACCCACCACAGCACCCTCCGCCTGGCCCACGCCGGCTGTCCCAGCAAGGCACATCTGGCACGGCCACCAACACGCCACAAGCATTCAGACACGGAGATCTATCAGCGTGTTCATTAAATTCCGGGTGAAAAATTAAACCCTGCCACTGGTACATAAGGAATGCGACTCTTGACAAATGGGAAATAGTTGTCTCAGTGTGTGGCACGCGGCAATGCACACTGTTATTTACATTTTGCCTATAGAAGCCTGCCGTTATTGATTGCTTTTTAGCTGGTTTTTTTTGCCATCAGCGGAGATTTTGCTTATCCCTTACCTTTCAGGTCTTAAGCGAAGGGAAGCCTTTTCCAAGCTGTGTGCACCCTCCACAGCCCCTTTAGGAGTAGCCTTATCCCAGGGAACACATGCGTGGACAAAAGCGCTGACCCATGCCTGCTACCACACTGCCTTTTGGTGTTCAGAGCATTGATAAAATGTTTGCACTGCGTGTGCCTCAAATTATCAATTGTTCCTTCATGTTTAGTGAGAAGGAATTTCTCTGGAGTTAAATGAAGAAATTTTCCTTCTGAACTTGGAGAAATGAACTGTTCTATTGTGGAAGTCATATAAATCATAGCGGTAATGTTAATGATCATGCTTTCCAAGGCACAGAATGGCTATAGTTTGACATTTAGCTGAAAGTTTACTGAAATAAAGATTTCATATCAACAGTTAAAATTGTTCAGCTAGAACAACGACTGCGTGGAAAGGCATTTTTTCCTCGCTCCGTACACAGCACCGTTTCCAAACTAATTGGAGGGAAGGAGGTACAGAGCCCACCAAGGAGCGAACCGAGAGCTGCAGGGCCACGGTGTTTTGGTACCTTCTGCTGGTCCCTCGGCAGAGGGATGCCAAAGCCATGCAGGAGGGACCAGCAGCCCCACAACACTTTTGCTGTTGCAAATCCATGACCACGACTATTTGCAGGAGGCATTTTAAGGAAATTGAAACCCCAGCTACTCTGTCAGCCAGCCACAAACCCAGCCAGCTTGGCTTGGGGAGTCCCAGCGCATGCTGATCCTGCAGCACTGGCTCCCATGCAGGCTGTAGGTGCAAACCCTGCGGCCGTGGCAGCCGTGCGATGCCGTGCAAAGCCCCGTCCTGGCTCCGTACCGGCGATAAGCACCATTGTTCAAACATAGCTGAACAGCGAGGGCAGTGGTGTTTTCTGGTTTTCTTTGCAGTGCTGGAAATCCAGATTAATTGGCATCACCAGAGCTGTGCAAGTTGGTCAAAAGAAAATGAACTCGGTGCATCTGGCCCATGATTTCTCCCTCTGCAATCCACTAAAATGAGTTTTCCAAGTGCCAGCTACAATTTAATATGAAAGCCTAAGTTTAGAGAGCCAAAAATAAAAATCATATGCATCTGGTGTTTTTAAGTGCCTTATGAAACTAAAAGATGCTGTTGTTAATTTTCATCTTTGATTTCCCCCGGAGACATACTCTGCGAGCTTTAAGCCAAATCCCAGCTGTTTCAGCTCAACGTGGGCTCAGTGCTGGGCAATTTGGGAGTGGGGGGTGTGCTGCACCATTGCCCAGACCTTACTTTCCTTGCCCCCAGCCCCTTCCCTTCCCAACAGTGTCTATATGATGTGCGGGAGAGGCACCTGTGCCCAGGGCAGGGCTGTGCTGAGCCAGAGGCTGAAGCCAGCAGAGAAGGGCAGGAGCCAGGGCCGGGGCTGGCATCACCCTGCAAAATGAAATCCTGTTTTGTTCATTAATGTAGTTTTACACTGTTTAACATCAATATTTAGAAAAGACAAATCACCTCCCTGTGCCATTTTACTGTGCAACCTCCTGTATACAGCACTGTCCTAGGTGGCAGGAAGCTGAGTTATTGAAAGGAGATCCCACAAGACTTGAGGGCATCAATATTTGGGAAATAATAGCTATTGTGCATTGAACATCTCTCTGTCACAACAGCTCAGGAGGCAATTCACAACTCTGGAGGTACTTGGCCAAGAGTGACACAATATAATATTAAAAAAACAAAGTTGTGAGTAAGACGATACCATCCAGAAACCTGGCAAGGACCCTTGCAGTTGTCACTGGTCCCTTAGGCGAGGCGAGAGCTGGGAACAGTCCACATCTGTGGATTATTACCTGTATATTTGCATGGGTTTTGGCTCAAAATTTATACTCTGGGAAGGAAGAGAAAGGAGTTAAATGTTACGGCCTCGGTCCAAATTAATCATTATAATTTCTTCTCCCAGGGATGCTGCGAGCGGTGCTGGGAGACAGCCCTCGCAGGAGGAGGAAAGGGGCAGGGAAACGTGCCCTGCCAGAAGTTCCTGGGGTGGCTGAAACAGCACAAAAGTCTCCACTGAAGATTTAGAAGAGGTGGGATTACTGGTTAATCAGGTGATGCCTTCAGAGATAAAAAGCGCGGTCTAAGTTAACAAAGAGCTGGGTACAGGCAGGGCACTGGGACTGGCTGCTGGTTGCATGCGTGAAGACAGGCAATTTCAGGCATAAAGCTGTGTAATGCTGATTTTATCCTGGAAGGGACAGGAGCGCTGGAATAGACCATCAGTTGCGCACATGGCTGCAGCCACCCTCTCTTGGGTGAAGATCCATCCCTTTGCAACAAGCCTGGAGCCACAGCTGAGCAAAACTGAGCTTGGGAACAGGCAGGGGATGGATCTGCATGTAATTAATAGAACCCGAGAGTCCAAACTACATGGGTCAGATCTAGGAAACTGGATTTTCAAGAGGCAACAGGAGTGGGAAAGACTAGTAAGGACAGACCTAATTTCTATCCTGTCACCAAAATTCAAAACATCTGTAGATTGACCACATACCCAAGCCCGGAGATCTAGGATTTTATTTGGCTTACCTCTGGATCTGATTTAATCACCTCAGCCAGCCCGATAAAAGCAGAAGCTAGGTGTTGCTTAATGTCTAAAGAATTATTTCTGCTGTCTTCTAATAAAGCACGCTGATGTAAGCTGGGGTTGATAACACCGTCGCTGCGCTGGGGTAGCAAAATCTCATTTTACAGGACAAGCGAACTGTCAGTGCCAAAGAGCAGACAGGTTATTGCTCGTGCTCCTCCAAGGTTACTTTTATTAAAATGGAAATTTCCAAAGCTTTGCATGCACATGCACCATGGGTGCAGGTATCCCTTCGAGGGAGAGAGGGGCCAGCCGCAACGCCACAGCCACCCCTTCCTCCTTCATCTCAGTGGGTACAGCCTGTGTAAAGCTGGGAGCCTCTGCGACTGGTTCATCCCTGCAGGCACTGCCCACCCTTAAAATACCAAAAATAAACGCCTGGCTGTACTTTCCCTTTTTGCCTTCATAATACACTGAGCGACTCCAACAGACCGAACCTGAACCTGGCTACTGAGAACGACTTACTCGACAAATGCGTTGCTTTATCTTCCCAAGAACTTCTGAGGAATGGATTGTAATTTTTACAGAAGTTCGCCTTTGTTAAAATAATTTTGCTTTTTCCCCCTCCCCAAAACTAATTGAATTCATGATTGTTTATGAAATATCTCATTATGCAGCGCTCCAACCTGCTGGCTTGTAAATAGTGAAACAAATCAGTGCTTTATTCCCTGACGGGAAAAAACAAATTTTAGAGTATTTCAATCAGTAATTTGAAACTGAAATTCTTAATTAAAATAATCTCAGAAAGAAATTCCAGTTCCAAAAAATACTGGTAAAGGATTTCATTGTTGTGTCCGGGTTTGGAGGTGGTAAATGATGGTGAACATCTTCACCGACCGGTCCTCCTTACCAAAAAGACCTGGCAGAAAGTGATGCTGGTAGAAATATCACCCAGAGCATACAGTTCTCATCCTGCAAAACCACGAGGCAGCGACAGACCAGACACGAGAGCCCCAGCCTCTCGCTGACCCGGAGTGGTGTGCAGTTCATTTTTAACCTGGGACTTTAATCTCTGCCAAGAAACTAGTTTCTGTGCTGGAGAAGCGTGAAGGACTCGGCAAAGACCTGGCTCAGGTTATTGATGTCATGAGAAAGCAGAATTGTACCAGGGAAGAGGAGTGGGTTTTCCTCTTTGCCACTTCTGCTGCTGATTTAGCTTTTCCACACAGGTCTAGATTTTATCAAGCAACAATCATTCATTATAAAAAAGCAATTTTTAGGGCATTTTTCCCTTAGATGGGAATAATTATTTTCTCTTTTCAAGATGCAGTGATACGAGGACAGAACTGACAGAAATACCTATAAATGAAAAAAACCATCTTGGACATTCTTTTTCAGAGACCGTCACATGGGGCTGCCCCTGGTGCAGCTTCAGACCCACTTCATGAGGCTGCAGCTTGATGATAAAGCGATAGCTGCTCGTATTTTAGATCATTTTCACTTGTAACAGCAACAGTCTGTTATTTATTCCGAAACAAATATTCCTGGCTCGGAAGATCACTGTCTTTCTGATACCTACACAATATCCACTTCCAACCGGCACCTTCCGCGTTATTAATTTCCCTTTTCCTCCTCCTCTGGCTGTTCCCTAATGAGCTCGTGCGACGAAGAGGATCTGAACGAGCCGCATTTGAAAAGCAATCAATCGAAATTAGACGGGCTTTCTTCTAGCCCATCTTTGGGAAGCCGTCACCCCCTCCCCGAGCGCACGGCACTGACGTCTGCTGTCACTCCGGCTCTGACACGTTAATGCAGGGAGCGCAGCAGCGGTGTTGCGCTGATGGCACCGCTGCTGTCGCAGCATTATTTTGACAACTGAATATTCCATATGCAGCTCCTCGGTGTGGTTCACATGCCTCCTAAATCTCTCTGCTTGAAGTGTAATATTTTTGTGCCATTCATATCTCTTCCTGTGGGAACTTATCATAAGCTTTGGAAATGGCTTAGACAGACTCACTCCCTTCTAATGGCAGTAGCCGCGTACGACTCTCATAGTCAAAATCTTTGCATGAAGATCACTATAAAACCCTGTATTACGAACATTTCAGATGTTTGTAAGCCATTATTTGTGCCATTTAAATTATTCTGACCTGGTAAAGGGTATCCTTTCGACAAGATCTGGTTTTATTAAGTCTGTGGGATCCTGGTCTGGACGGCAGCGGTCAGTACCAGCACATGGGTGGCTTACCCACCCGTGTCTGTACAGCCCAGAGCCTATGCACCACTTTGGGCATTCAATTACTGCAGCAACATATATACACTGAGCACCTACAGTGATCCATATGTCTTTTTGGAGAGTTTTTGCTTCCTGGGATAGAGAAGGGTACACTGGACACCCCTCCACCCAGCAAGCCCAGCCCCTCCACACCAGCCACTTGCCTTTGTCTTTCTTTCTTCCAATCCCCAAGTCTTTGTCCTTTCTGTCAACTTCATTACAATGAGGTTATGTACTCACAGGTTACTGCTGGAAATACGCCAGTGAGCATCCAGACTGTCTGCATGGAAAACCGTCTCAGCAAAACGGGACTTGCTCAGGGAAATCGCGTGGCCTCAGACCTTCTCCCGGCTTTGGGCACAGATGGGAGAGGCTTGGCCGCGCTGTTGCTATTTCAGTCGCTCTTCTCCCAGGCTTAACAACAGGTCAAGGCTGGAGGAATCAAGAAAATAAAGATCAAATACTCCTGCAAGCAGCACGGATGGACACGGGGAGCGGCTTGCTGCGCGACCTCTGCCTCTCCAGCCCTCGATTTTCAGGAAGCACACCCAGCAGAGTAAGTTATAATGGCACCGTGTAACTCATAACCACAAAACTGCATCTAGGGCCACAGGAAGAGGCTGATTTTTTTGCAAAACTGACATTAACAATGTTCTCACTCTTTTTTAAATGGCAGATGTTATAACCAACTACTGTCACTTGCTATTAGACCCTTGGATGCTGCTATTCAGGGTGGAAAGCGTGATGGGCTGTGACCCACCAGGACCTCGTAGGGCCATGCTGTCGTTTGGCTTTGAGCATAGCCACACTTTAATTTATACTACATTTTGTACGGCAGTTATAACTCATGCATTAGTTTCAGAGCTGAGTTTACCACCTACTGCCCAGAAGAGTTGCAAATGTGGAATTTCACAGTGAAATATCAGCACAAAACCATTGCTTCCTTGCTAGTACTTATCAGTGCTAGGTACATGGATCATGCAAAAGCCTTTGATATAGTCCTGTAACGTTTCCCAAGTGAAAATGCACAAGAGCTTTTCATGGCTAAAGACGTGTTTTTTTTTTTTTTTTTTTTTTTTAATTACAACTTAATTTGGAGCCGAGAGGAGCCTTGACTGGAAAGCTCCTCCCTGCAGAGTACATTCATGTTTTAGTGAGGGATGCTGAAAAGCCCATCTTAAAACTTCCCTAGAAGTAAAAGTACTGTGGATTTCCCTCTCTGTAAAAAGTCATTCCCAGAGAAATGACTGTTGTTTCCTCAAGCCTTAAACGGAAGGTATATTTATTTTCACTAAAGCCAGACAAAGAATTTTGTCTGAAAATGAATTTTTCAGAAGGTAATGTGGGAGAAGGGGGCTGTCAGGGGTGCCTACAAGTAGCCTGTCTGTCAGCTTGCAGTGAGGTGGACCTGGAAGGAGGCAACTTGGTGCTGCCTGCAGCCAGCTGCGGTCCCCAACCGCATCCTTTGAGCTCCTTCCCCTGTCACAGCCCAAGTAATTGCCATTCCTGGAGCAGTGTCCTTGCCTTTTCACTCGCCCTCCTTATCTATTGCAATGCTTCCCACTCTCCCTACCCTTTCTGCCCTGCAGGCCTACAACTGTTGCTTGTAATAATTTTTTTTTTTATACGACTTCTATCTCTTGCCTCAATCCAGCCAGTGCCATTGTAGGCAGTTTCCTACAATCATATCCTCCTGCAAGATACCGACACATCCGACTCAGCCTGCCCACTCTCTCCTTTGTGCAGGCTTTATATTGTGAGTTATTTAAACTCCCAGCTGTTTCCCTGATTAAATAAACCCAGGACCGGTTACTCTAAAGGTATCAAGGTTTTATTAGAAAGCTACATTGCCATCTTGTTATTTTGATCCCTATTCAGCTCTCATCTTCCCACAGACAAAAGCTTCTGAGTTTCTTTATATGTACGTGTATTCATGCTTTTATTGAGCAGGAATCCTCTTTACAACCTCTGCTCTGAAATGAGACTGGTCTGTGGATTATATTCAGTGTTTTACTTGGGTTTGATTTTGTCTCTGCTCTGATGAAGTGACCGCTGGTGAAGTTAATGGAGACAAAAAGGACAAGTAAGTAAAAGACTGCAGGATTTGGTCCTGATTTTAGTGATAGAACTTCACCTCCTTGTCATGCTATGGGTGCTTGTTTCCCCATTGTAGCCACATCCAGATTCTGGGGGAACTGGGAAGGGTAGAGGAGGGTGACAGGGCATATCTTTCAGGTTAGGATACACAGGGGTGGGTATAGAACATCAAAATGAAAACTGAAATTCATTAAAGCACAGCAGTTGTGTCAAAGATAGTAGAGAAAAACACAACATCTTGCTGTAGTTCAGACTGTACTAACTGCTGTTCAGAGCCCAGAGGACAGAGGCCTGGGCTATGGGATGCTTCCTGGTAACACGGGGTTGAAGCTTCAGTCTCCTGTCTCCAGGCAGGAAAATGCAAAAGTGGTCCGGCTCTGGCTTTCCAGAGGCAGACATCTGCACAGCCAGAGGAGCACAAAGGAGATTGAGTGCTGTGGGACAGAATCCATGTCCGTGGCTGACACGGTGTCGTGTTTTAACTGAAACCAGCACACACGGTGGAGGGAAAGTGGGGACAAGTCAAGGATGTGTTTTATAAAAAGGAGCATGAGAACAGCCACCATTGTCCCCTCCCAGCTGTGATTGACTAACAAAAAAAACCCCAAAAAAACCCAAAACCCCAATTTCCCCCCTCAAAATAACCCAAACACCCCCCCAAAAAAGGCTAACACCATTGTCCCCTCCCAGCTGTGACTGACTAACAAAAAAAAACCCAAAAAAACCCAAAACCCCAATTTCCCCCCTCAAAATAACCCAAACACCCCCCCAAAAAAGGCTAATAATGACTCAAAATTGCCCACAAGAAGCAAAACCCAAAGCACACACCACAGAAAGGGTAATGTGGTAACTAAGGGCTAAGGCAAATCCGGGGGATTTCCAGCTTCACCCCAGCATGGCCTGAGGCCACCTCCTTTCTCTGTGCTTCTGTACGTGGGGACAACCCTCCTTTTGTCCCCCCACTTTGTTGCATAGTTGGCAGAAGCGGTTTGTGTGGCTCCAGATGTTGCTATGGTTAAAACTGAGAGTCATCTGCATGTCTTGTAACTGATATGGGGGATATTTCTCTAGCCCCTATCTCCAGGATAGGTGTATAAAATACTCCTGCTCACTCTAATTGATCTTGGAGCACCCAAGTTACAGTGGCCAGCTCCAGGTAAAATACGTTGTCCTTGTTGTATCATAAGACAACTGAAAAAAGACAAGTCTAACAGCAATGAAAGCAAAAGAAAACAGGAGACAAGTGTAAGGGCAAGGCTGTTTGCATAAACACTTTGGTAAGTGATTAGGTAAGTCCATAGGTCAAGGCCCTAGAAATCCACTGATGCCGCTAAGTGCACGCTGGCATTTGGAGAATCCTAAATGACTGGTAGGGTATATGGAATAAAACCCAAGCACTCACCCTGAAGGGTTAGCAGTAGTTTCTTCAGCTAGAAGTATTTTCTCACAGGCTTCTTGTTGCTGTTTCTTAGTAATGAGGAGAAAAGCTCCACTTGCAGCACAAATAGTTCCCGTGTTGTAAAGCACTAAGTCAGCAGACAAGTGCGGTGATTGGCGGTTGGGCAGACCCTGCCTTCTCCAGGCTCTGGGGTGGCTGGGCAAGGGGTGGATCCCTGCGATGTCCCGAGTTTGCATTTGGCTTTGCATCTTCCCCAGGCGTTCCTGCACCACGGGCAGCTGCAGCATAAAAGGAAAAATTAAGGAATATTTGTATTTATCTCTCCTGATGGAAGGAATCCATCAAGTCAGGTAACAAAGACAAGGCAAATTGCTGGGTTTGGTCACTCACAAGGTAAAAACACCGGTTTTGATGAAGGAGCTCAGTTTCTACCTGAGCCAATAACATGGTCCCGTCACAATTATCCTCTTTAACGATGTTTTTGTCAGTGGCTTAGAACAGAGGGACTTTTGGGGATGGAGGTAGTCACAGACCACCCAGGATTTTGGGATGGGGTTAGTAACAGACAACCAAGCTTCTTTCTCTCATCGGTGCTATGGCACTAAAGCCCACGTGTGCAGTCTTGCTGTAGACCAAAGTACGACAACCTCCTCCCAAATTAAACGACCTTAAGGCCAGCCAGAAAACAAGAATTTCATTTTGTGAAACATTTGGGTTTGTTCCATGGGGACTTAATTGCCTTTTGTTTTGCTTTTGTGCAAAAATGAAAGCGTTCGGCAGAAAGAAATGCACTGCAGATAAGCGTATAAACCAGGGATTAAGACACTCACTGGGGAGACGAGAACCTCTACATCAAATCTTTGATTTATTCCAGGAATTGGGCTTCTGTTAATCACCTATTTTTTGGTTCACTGGCCTAGTTGTATTTTGGGATGAATGTAGCATTTTGTCACATCAGAAATGGAACATTAATAGGAATGTACCGTTAATTTGGAGGATGCTTGTACGCGCTGAAAAGAAATAAATGATGCTATAATTAAGGTTGAAAAATAATTCACTCAAAAGCCCTGGAACATTTGCAGAGTGCAGAAATGCAAATTTTCATGCTTGAAATATTCATAAATGATTTTGTGAGTCATTACCGTTACCCTGTAAACAGTGTTTTAGGTAGCCAGTGCTTTGCTCTCGGTTTTGTGCTTGTCCTCCTACGGGTTGAGGAGTTTATCCTTCCATCACACCCAGTGGGTCTGGTGTGTGGGCTGGGCTGCTTTGGAGATGGAGACACTCCATGGATTGGGCAGGAGCAGGGCACGGCTTTGCCCATGCTGGCACCTCCGGGCTGAGCTGGGAAAAGCCACAGCTAGCCATGTTTTAAGCAAGAAAAGGGGAGGACAGGGTTTCAGCTGTAGGTGTTTAATACATTTCTGCACTGTGGTCCCCAGCCCTCCCCATGGATCTGGGTTTCATACTGGGAACCACCGCCAGGACATTCGCAGCATCCTTCTTCGCTGCAGCCAAGCCCTTCTCTGCACCAAACCCCACAGCACCTCCTGGGCCAGTATCCTCAAGCGCTCTCTCCTAGAAAAACCTCTCCCAGGCTGGATCTGCTTCCCCATCCAAATTCAGTGCTGGCAGAGGAGCCTGATGGCTGCGGAGGTCACTGACACACCCGGCAGCAGTGGAGGAATGGGTGGGCCCAGCACCCTGCTATCAGCCGGGCATCCCAGGGAGGCAAAAAAGGGGCAGAAAAGGGTTTGGGGCAGCTGGGTCTGCTCAGGGGGTAAGAAAAGGCTCTCCTGATCTCTGCAGCTGAGCTTGGGCTCCTTTGTGCTTTGGGGGCCAACACTTCCACAGCCCCTCCAGTTGCTCCTGCTTCTGACATCATGGTCAGGATTTTGGGGGGCCTCAGCACACTGTGAAGAGCCAACCTGGCCTTAGTTTGGACCCTTCAAAACATAGATTTCAAGAACTTCCTCAGCACTCTTAAAATCCGTATCTATCATACATGGCTTTAAAAGTAGCTTAACATAAAACTGTGGAGCCACCTTTTTCCAGACAGAGGTTTTACAGCATGAGAACAAGATAGAAAAGTACAGAAAGAAAGGTAGGCTGTCAGTCTGTCTATCTATCTATTCTTGGTGTTATTTATTGCAATTTGCGTCAAGAACTGTCTGACCAGCAGAAGGGAGGAGGGTCTTTAGCAATCCTTCAAAAACAGGGGCACATCTCTTTCAGGCCCCTGCATCTGAGGTCAGTACCACAAAGAGAAGGGGACTCTCCTCTGTGATGGGGGGAGATTCAGCTGTGCCATCCAAACCACATATCGAGCTGATGGGTGTTGTGGTAACCTGATAATGGCGTGCAAAACCTTGGTAAAAATATGCTTTATCCTTCTATTGATCAGCTCTGCTTAAGCTGGATGTGCCAGGTTTATTGAGAGAAGTAACCTGTCAGACACCCAAATAGTGGCTGTTTAATTTTCCTAAAGTTAATGGAGAGAGTGCCCGTAATTACACATGGCCTTCTGTAACTTTTCAGCTTTCGTGATGAAGTAGGAGACAGCATTATGGCACTTAGAGCTATTGATTATTTAAACTAATGGACTGAGACTGATTGAATCTATTCCACAGGCAAGGGATTCTGCGTTGTGTTTCTTTTATGAACTTCATAGAAAACATCTCTCAGACTGCAGGGTGGAGAGATGGGTAAACCAGTGAGCACCCAGGTACAGGGACCACTGTATTGGGGTGCAAGGGGTGGGTTACTCACCTCGATATGGCACCGCATCCAAATGTCTTGAGACCAAAGCTGCTATGTTGATCCTTACCCCACAGATATACTCCTCATTTGTGGTCTGATGTAGGTTTTTCACAGGACTGTCTTGCTAAATTGCCTTCAAGTGCAAGAGATGGAAAATTTAAGAAAGCGCAGAAATATATGAGATACAGTAAACATCTGAGGGATGCTGAAGGAATGGCAATAAGAGTTTTTTCATCTAACAGACGTCAGTGCTGGGGTCCCTAGACAGCTCGCCTAAGACCAATCCAAGAAAGTCTGTCATATCACACACATTTTTGAGGTAATTTCATGTTGAGCTTCAACTGGATAGCTAGTGCTGAAGCCCAAGCTCACCATGTTTACAACTACACCTCAATTTCCTCATTATTACCAGGATACACCAAATCCTGCCTTAAAATTTTCTACTTTTGTTAGGTATTCAGCCCAAATTCAGCTTCTTTTGTACGTCCTGGAGGGCAGCGGGAAAGACACAAAGCTGTTGAGTTCTGCCATTTCCCTCTCAACCTGGGACAAAAGCTGGGCAGCACCTTGGCCATCCCTGCACTGCCCAGACAACTGCAGCCACCTACTTTGCTTTGCACGGGTGAAAATACAGTATCTACATTCCATTCAGGCTTCCAGGAAGAGCTTTGCACCGTGTCATTTCCCTGTTTCAAGAGGAGACGTTCAGTGTGGGCCAGACAGCACACCTGATGGGAACTGCTCCTGCCAAGGACCTCTGGGGTTTATGAGATTAAGATTTTGGCTGATGAAGGCAACACCACCGAGACAACTGATTTGACTCGTACAGCCTCTAGCTTGGTGATGTGTAATATTTTGATTATTCACTGTGGGTGACATAATATTAGCATGGTGCAGAACACATGGTTTGAAAACTGCCTGGCTGAATCACTCAAAATGTGGGAGAAAAAACAAAGGTTTCAAAATAAAGACTACTCCTAATCAGAAAGATTAATTTCCTAGCTCAGAAAAAAATATCAGGGACATAGGACAGCTCACACCTCTGTTTCCTCTCCTGGTCCAAAATTATGTCAAAAGTACCTTTACGAGGAACGAGCCATTAGTTTATCGACTGGCTAGACTGTCCAATAGGTTGTTTAGAAGTGTTACAATTATCCATATGAAATGACAGATGGGTCAGTCACATCCTTAGAGCTCTTAGCCATTTAGCAGGAAGTAAATCAGTTACACAAAACATAGCCCTGATACAAACAGGACTGGGGGAATGCCCCCAGCATGGCCAAGACCCCCAGGCTCCATCGCCTGCCCATGTCTGGAAATTTGTCCAGTGCCAGGGGTATCAGCCTCTCCTCTGCTGCTACTCTAGACAGACATAGGTGTCCCGCAGGTCTCATGGCAGCACCTGAGGACATCTCAGCTGTCCCCAGACACCTTGGACAGCCCTTGACATGTGCGAGGCCACATTGCAGTCTCCCTTGTCACCCCTCTTGCAGGCACAGCTGGTGGCTTGGTCACTTGCCCATCCCTCAAGGATCTGTGCAGACACAATTCATGCTCATTTCATCACAATGAAAGAACAAGGACTACTAAAAAATTACTTTTGTGATGTTTTGCTGTTCTCTGCAGGTGGGACACATTGCCTAACTGCAGGGCAATGCTGACCTCTGCTGCCTGGAACCAAAATTATTAAAAACTACCTGCAACAGCACCAGCTTGGCCAGGTGGCTTTGACAGAGTTGTAACACCACCCAGGTGCCCTGTGGTTTCCACGTCACCTAACTGGGTTGACCGCAGGTTTGTAACTTCAGACCCACCGCCAGCCAGATCTTGAGGAGATGCTGTTAAATCCAACCAGCTCACAAGTCAGGGCCAAACCCTTTTCTGATGGTGATGCTGAGAGCTTGGCTGCCTCCCATGGCAGGGACAGACGGAGTCAGCATCCCTGTACTTGGCAGCTGGTGCTGATGGGCACACCCAATCCAGCACGGTGGGTCTTCCAAGACCGCTGGTTAGCCAGTGCGCAGCCAGTCATCATCTCGGCTGCCTCCACCAGCTTCTTCAATGTTTTGCTCTGCTGGTCAGGAAAGTGGTGTAGAGAGAGTATCAGGGAGCCAGAAGTGGGCAGGATGGGGTTTCACGTTTAGAAAAGATTAGCCTGTCAGAACGTAATTATAAAAATACAGGTTTTTCCTCTTAAGTATACTTGGGGTCCAGGAATGAATAGTGCTGAAAGGAACACCAGACCCGGCAGCAATTCCTAAGGTCTTCCTCAAGAGTCAGATCTTGGTAGGAGAAAACAAAGCATGTGGTGATAAAAACAGGCTGATGACAGAAACCCGGGGGACACCTTCAGTATAGAGGAGGACTGGGATATGACACTGGGAGGAATGAATGTCTGAGAGAGCTGAAAATGCAATCTGGGACAGCACAAGGTGACAAGCATCCAGCTCCAGATGGGTCTGTGGTGCCACAGTAATAGAACCAGATGGAAAAAAGCAAGTGCAGTTCTAGGGTGTATCAGCTGGCAGATGTACTTTCTTTGGAGGCAGGGACACAGCCTGGTCGTTGCTGAGTTACGTGACGGCTGCAGTTCAGCCGACCTGGGTTACAGAGGGGCTTTGCTGCAGATGCTGGGACACCAGCACGACTCCCCCAGGCAGGATGGGTTTGCTGCCCCAAACACGCTGTGAGTGTGTACGGCCACATGACCTCTAGAAACCATTCTTTAAGCAGTTCCAGGCTGTTTCCCCACCCAAGTTATTCCTCCTGCAGTGCTGCAGGTCTCTCTTGAACTCATCACGATGGATGCAGCGTACAGGCTTAAGACCATCACAGATGTGAAGCTCTGCTCGTTTTGCACAAACTGCCGAACGTGCAGCGCCCAGCCTGGCTGCACACTCTTTTGTAAGGGGTCAGGGGCAAAAAGTTAATGGAGGCGGCTCACTCCTGCTTTCTGTGCAGGGAAAATTGAGGGCAGCTCTGTGGTCTCCCAGGCACTCGCCTTCCCAGGGACCTGGGGGTGCATCCTGCATCCCACAGCTACAGACAATTTTGTTGGTTAGAGAATAAGAGAGTAAGACAGGTTAGATGTTTCTGGATTCAGATCCACCAAATATGGCAACACTTGGAGGAAGAAGAGAGAAGCAGAAGGTTCAGGGGAGGTGAAACAGGAGCAATTGCATTAAAAACCAGCTGCAACCTTGCCGAGCTCTCTCTGCATCCACCACACACTGATTACAGCTGCATGAGAACCACTGAGGGCTTTTGGCTAAAAAAACCTCTTTGCATTCACATACAACCCAGAAAACATTCAATTTGCTACCAGCTGGTGTACGGGGGTACCAAAGAGGAGCAAGGCACGCGTTGTTCCTGAGCAGGCAGCATGTAAAGGGAAAGCTCATGTTCATGTGTTAATCCCCTTGGGGAGGTTTTGCCGTCAGTTGTGTCTTCTGGTATCTGCAGAAGGTGTTTTGCCGCTGCTGCTGATCTGCGGCTGGGCAAACAGCAACACAGAGGAGTCAAGTGACGACCCGTATGGGGAAGAGGAAGAGTCAGGGGCTGAGCAAATGGTTGTCGACTCCTCGGCACGTGGACGAACCCAACAGCGCTCCACCCGAGCGAGCGCTGGCTGAAGGAGACGCCGCGTAACCCTCTGCTGCTGCTAATCACAGGGAGAATTATGTGTGTTTGTGGTCAAGGTGGTCTATCCTGGGACTTGTATTTCTTAGTCATTGTCACAAAGGCTAATTTATCTTTGGTAATTAGTTTCTGTGCCTTGGAGAAGTGAAGCACAAATAAGCATTTAACATTGATCTATTGCAGCACTTCCCTGGGTAAATAAATGGCTCTGGTGTTGGCTGATGCTGATGCATCACTGTCTTTTATGATCAGAGGAATCACTCAAGCATCAGCTCAGCCACAAGCCAAAAACCATGTCTAAGCTTTTAAAGCCAAACTCGGGGAACATGTATTCTCCAACCTGCTCGTGGTCTGGAACAGCAGCATTTCCCCTCTCCTGTTCCAAGGCACAAGCCCAAAGTGCTCTCAAGGGGGAGATCATACCAAAGAGAAACACAGAAGCTTTAAGACTGTGGCCAGCAGAAATGTCTATTGCTTTTTTTAACCTCACGATTGCTTAGGTTCAGGCATTTTACATCCACGACACAACATGCGTGGCCAGCTCAGGACCTTAGTTTGCCCTAATCAACCTGTTTCCAGTTTTCAAACAACTACATGTGATTATATGTGTTTTCTTTTAGGTGCATCTTATCTCTCTCTACAACCTCGGGCATGGCACAGGTCATGCTGGATAAGCTCTTCTTTGAGAAGATTACCCATTTACTTAGATTGAAAATTGCTATCTTTCTAATCTTTCCTGTCTTTAAGGACTGGATAAGATGCCACATAGGGCATAATTATTTCAACAGGAGAGCTCTAACCTGAGCTTGTCACAGGAACCCCAGGGAAAGAAGTTGCATGGATGCTGGTTTAGCCCCAGAATACAGAACAGATGCAGACATAAAATGTCTGGCAAAAATGAGCAAAGGAAATATATTTTCATTAGAAGGAAACAATATTAAGACATTCATTGAAAAGAATGGATGTAGTAGTTGTTAACGTCCATGGAACAGAAGCAGAAATAATAATTATAAACAACATTATTATACACTAAGTAAGGTGGACTCTAAAATACCCATTGATCTAGAAATAAATTATAAACACTAAAATCAGTTAGAGGTACTATAGTTTTTTCACTTAATATGCTATTATTATTTGGTAGGGAATGCTTTATTCTGTGATACCTAATTATTTCTTTGAAAAAGTTGCATGTTCATCATTATAACTGTGAAATTAAAAACAAGCCATAAAGTATCACTTTGATTAAGAGACTCTTCCAGAATACAGAAAAAAAATATTAATTCAGTGCCCATCACCTGGATGCAGTATCCTGGAGACAGTGGCTCTTCCACAACCATATTAAACAAAGTGCAATTTTAAAACTGTGCCTTCCTGCCACAGGGGCCGAGAAATATCAGCTTCTTGCAGTGCTCAAAAATTATCCCAGTTCTTTGTTTGAGATATGAAAGTGGGCTGCCCAAATTCAAAGTGGCTAATTTTATCATGGCCCCAAAAATGTGTAGCTGTTGGAAAATAATTTCTCCCCAGCTATTAGCTCCATTGTCCTCATTAAATACCTTTTCTTTTGCTGGTTAGACTGGAGATGAAGAGGACTTCCAGTTGCTATTCACGATCGCTTTGCTGAACCATTTTATAGCAGTGGACAAGTTGCAGCGGCCAACATATAAATTGCGTGTATTTCAGTTTATCAACTTAAGTTCTAATTTTCAGGCATATTTTCTTTCTCCAAGGCTGTAAAAATAATCACCAGCATCTGTGAAAATAAGATAACTAGTCTGAGTTCCTAAAATAGAAGTAGGAACTAGGTAGCTAATTTCGGGTGCCCTCATTTGGAGATGGTCTAACGCCTTTGGCTACCTAGAACCAGTTCTAATTGCAGTTCAACAGGTCTTTTATAAAAGAACTGACACACCATAAATACATGAATTAAAAAATCTTCTTACCAGTTCTTCTGACTTGTTTCCTCCCCCTGGATTTGTTTTAATCTGATACCCTCTGCTTTGTTTGAACTTTTACACTTTTTTCCCCCTCTGGGCACTTTCTTTGTTGAGATCTCCAAAGCACAGAGAAAAACAGTAAAAAACTTTCGTGGTGGGACTTCCAAGCCTGTGTGGTATAAAAAGAGTCACAATTAGACAAAACCAATTGAGAGGCTGGTGAGTTGATGAATAAAATATGCTTCAATAAAAGAATGTACCTAAGTGCAAAGTATCATTATAACGTTGCTTGGGTGGAAAAAGGCTTCTTTCCTCAGTCGAAATTTCTCAGAGCCAGAAGAGCATTTTCAGGCTACTATTACTGAAATAACCATCAAGGTGTTCAGCAAAGTAGTTATCCACCTCAAAAATACAGGTTATCAAATAAAACTCTGTTTCCAAGTATTTCAATTCCTCAGCTGCAAATTCAAAGGGAAGCAGATGCCTAGGAGCCTTATTATCATTTCAGGAGTTATTAAAGAATAGAAATCATCAAGAGAGAGCACGATAGCAGATCATGTTCAAAAGTACAAACCACTTCTTTCTTTTTTTTCCCTGACAAGTCAAATATCAAAATAAATTCACTTCAGGCACATTCACATCAGTTTTCATCAGCTTTCTCACAAGACGTTATTGGCACATATGATCACAGGAAGCAAACTTCACACTGAAAGTGCTCTACCCACCTCCGAAGGGTAAGTTCATTAGGAAGGATTAATTGGGTGAAGGCATTATCTCCTTTGAGAGGTCTTTTTCATGTCAGCACTTAATAATGTTCACTCTATTCAAGCTAACTCAGGAGTGCAACTTTCCACTGTCGTCCGGAATAGGCAAAGCACCGCTCCCTCGTGTCAACTATTTTTATTTCCATTGTAATGAAACAACCGCCCTTCGCTCAATGATCAAAGGAAGATAGATGCCACAGTAGAGGACAGAAAATGAGGTACCGGAGGTTCAAAGGACACGTTATATCTGCTGATGTGACCTGCTTTTGCTCAACGAACTTCTCTACGAGCATCCCAACTCAGATGTACAGGGTAGGCTACAGCCTTGTGCAATGCTTTGTGCTGGAGCCCTGTGGTAACAGAAACCAACTTCTGCCTTTCACAAAGTGCTTCAGTCACTTTTGGGGCATTGTGAAGGCCCTCGGCACATTCATCACCGAATAATAGCCTGCAGGAGAGATGCATGAAGTCACATTTTTTATGAGCATCTAAAAGCATTGCCTCCTGTTGAAGTCATCTGACACCGTCTCTACTTAGGACTGAGAAGATTTAGAGCATTTCCATTTGTTGTTAATGGAGAAAGAAAAGAGGTTTCCAACTGTGTAGAAAAGGAAGGGTTTGATGCCAGTCCTGCATTTCTGCTTGTTGTGCAACCGGTCCCGTAAAATTCAGAATTTGCTGAGGTTTGGGTCTTACTGTTTTTTACATGTATGATATTGCAAAGTGCTTGTTTTGTATTTGTCTAAGCATTTCAAGCAGGACGGTTGTCCCGTACCATGATGGCAGCATCAGCTAAGTTTTTATAGATATTGTAGCTCTCTTCTCTTGTGGATAAAATTTAACTGATATGTAAAAAAAATTTTAAACCCCCAATTTAATAGTTTTAAAGAACTCAGGATTTCCTATTGCTATTTAGCAGTCTGCATTTTATACGTCTTTTAAGTTATATGATTATAACAAGAGAAACATGACACTTTTAAGGTTTTCTAATTGTTCCTCTTTGAAATCTTGGTTTTCTGTGTTTAAGAACTTTCCTCAGATTCTCATTTCTCAAGCTTGGTTTCATCCTGACAGGTTATCCTGTGGTCAGAGAGATGACCCTTGCAGCACGTAGAGACAGCGGGCAAGGGCAGATCAAAGGGCTTTGGAGCAGTATCAGGGCTTTGATGCTTAAGTCCTGGGCTGCTGTTATGGGCCTGTATTTCAGAAGGGTCCTTGGGGTAATGGATGCAGAAAGCATCCTTCACCTGTGTACCCTGGGAAGGTGCTCCTGGGGAGCCTTTCACTTTGCTGACCCATACTCACAGATTAAAAGAGGCCGAAACAAATGCTGTGGGAATATAGGAAGCAACTCTGAAAGTCCACAAATAGAAAAGCTTACAGGATCAAGACAGACCTTCCCTGCCTCTCAGAGGGGTTTCCCTCCACCTTTGCACCCCGACAGGGTCATCTGAGCTCTGGTGGGAGTGATGGGGACTTGCACAGGTGAGAGGTTTATGCTGGGTCAATGCAGTGAGGACATTTCAGCTGGAGAAAAGCCATTTATTTCCAAAGAGCAAAAATGTGCACAAGAGGAAAACCTTCAGTCTGTTCTGCATTCTGTCCCAGTCCACACACACTGCAAGTGCTTGAAACGCAATTAATAATGTCAGCCCCTTTTACACTTTCAGAGAAGTTATTTATTATTACTATTGTATTGGCATGACACTTATCACCTCAGTAATAAAGCCTCTCACTTACAGTAATGGATCTAGCCTCATGACCTGCCTGCAAGGAAAGGAAGATTTTAAAGATGGAAAATTGGGGCTCAGCAGGATGAAGTGATTATGGCCAGAGTGGTGAAGCCTGTGGCAGGTCCACATGCAAAATGCAGCTTTCCTGGGAACAGGGACGGTCCTTAATTACGAAAATTATCTTTCCTTTGCATGCTTAGATTTCAATGTTTCTCTGTTGAATAGCCAAGTGAGAAGTTTTTAGCAGCAGATACTCTAATATGATTTCAAGCCTCATTTTGGAAGCAGAAGATAGACCGTTTTGCAGTTGGGCTGTACGTGAATGTGAATGGCAGGTCGTGGGGCGGAGTGGCACAAAAGGAGTCAGTGCCAGCCCTGACAGCCTGGCATGTGGGCTTTCGAAGGAGGCAGGGATCACCTAGCACAGAGGCAAAGTCCTCCCCAAACCCAGACCACCACAAAACCAACATCCTCCAGCACAATGCTGGTGTTCTGCCTTCAAAGCAATTTAAATCTGAAAATAAAATTACGATACCTGCTGGAAAAATGTTACAAGCAGCCACTGACAGCCGACAGACAACCCACCAGTTCTGCTTTGCCAACTGTTAACTGTCAGCTGGAAACACACGCGGTGTCACCGTGATGAGCTCATATGTTTCTCCCCAGAGGACTGAAACGCAGTGGATATGCTTTTCCTCCATCTCTTCCCTTTGCAACGTTGGGGAGCACCTCTCAGCCGGCTCCCAGTGCCCACCTCGCATCCCCCAGGCCATCTGAGCTGGGGCTGGCAAGGGTTGTTTCTCCTCCTTGCTGGTTTCCTTCTTCACCCTGCTCTTAATGCCTCGTGGCGCCAAGGAAGTGTTGACTCTACGGTGAACCATAAAGTCACCAGAGCAGCCCTGAAACGAAGAGCAGAGCTGAACTGTCATGTTCGTGGAGGCCAGATGGTCCTCACATTAAAGGAAACTTTTCTAAAACGAGATATCTTTCACCAAGATAAAAAGCAGATGTGGAAAGGCACTTGAAGTGGATTTATTTGTTGCCCATCTTTGCAAAACATGTGGAAAGAAATTAGGGAAATTAATGAAGAGAGGCAAGGAGGAGATACGATTGCCTGGATGCAGCCTTCAGTGCAGGAGGTCCCTGACTGACAGGTTGCCAAAAAGCAGGGGAGGGTGGGGGAAGAAAAAGAAAGATGTCATAGAAGATAGACTATTCTCTACATTCCCTACTTTTCTTCCCTTCCTAGATAGGACAGGTTTCTGGTCAAGTTGGAGTTTTTGTCTGAGCCTGGGTGTAATTTCACCCGTTCTTATGTTTTTCAGGGACTGTTGTGACTCCGGTACCAGTATAAAAGCTAATTATGTTCAAAAACATGGAATTGGAGGATTTACTTGAATTCCCAACAGAACAAGAATGAATTTGGGTACTGTATTTTCTGGGGAGTGAGGGGGCTGCTCCTCTATACATACCAGGACCTAAACACAGCTCACCCATACAGAAGAGAAAGGAGGAGTTTTACTCTCCCATTAAAACCTTTACCTGGCATCCTATTACAGGTTATATTAGCGTCCTTAGTTTAAAATTTCAAAAGCATCAGAAATATTAATAAACATTAAGCAGTGGCTCAGGGATAATTTATACAAAGTGTAGTGAAGGTACGCTCTGGCAGTGCTTGTTGTTTTAAGGCATCTGTAATCGGGTGAGATGCTCCCGGTAAGACAGACGAGCGCACGTCATTTGTTTCATGTCACCTTTGGCTCTGAAGCAAAAAATCTGCATTAACTTTTGGCAGGAACTGCGAGTGAGTCACTACGGAGGTTGGCCATGACCCCCCTGTCCCCTGAGCTCAGGACGAAAGTTTTCCTTAATTTGGCTGCCTTGAGATAAGGCCATGGAGAGGGAGGATGCTCTGGCGGAGAAGGGAGGTTGGAAAGATCAGATCTTGGAGAAGATCTGTAAGAATTATATAAGCTCAGGAAGGATATCTACACTGAAATTTGTATTTCTGTCGTTATATTTAAGTATGTATAAAAACAAGTCCCAGCATAAGGGGGTAAATAATTTTTAGACCGAAGGTTATTCACAGTTGAGTTGTTTGATTCTCCAGTGTTAATTACTTGTGCTTTGCATTGAATCATATGAATCACAGGGATCCTTTGCATCCCTAAGTGGATAACCTATATGTAATTGGACAATAAGCTGTACTTGATAGTAAATAAACAAGAAGGTCTGTAACTTAATTGTATTAAATCTGTAGAACTTTTATCTGAATTTCCTCACATACCATCCCCTTTTCCCAAACAGCAAATTACATCATCTGCACGAGCACAACAAAACAAAGCCAACATTTATCTGTATGAAAACATCTGCAAATCAAGATCTCGTGGCCTGTTTGTTCAGAACTGAAAGTATATTGGCGCTTCTTCCAGAAATAATAAAATCAAACCATATTTACCCTCTGGATGATCACTTAGGTACCTTATAAAGTAAAAGCACTCAGTGACAGGAAAGCATTGCAAAGTGTTCATAAAAGCAAGGACCTCGGTCCTGACGTAGTGGAGTCAACGGCAAGGTGCCCACTGAGTTAAAACCTAAAGGAAACAGCCACATGAGGAATGAGCTGTAATCTTCCTTAATCCGTAATATCAGCTGTTGGCAGATACAAACAGAGTGATTAATAGGATGCTAAAAAATGTTAACAAAGCAATAGGGACTTAGAGACTGTTTGGAAAATTTCTTTATCACATTTCTAAATTCACCAAAGGTACCATCATTAAAATGTATGACAAAACATATGTTTTCTCTACAAACTTGCTGGCAGGTCTAACCGAAAGTGTCATCAGACTATCAGGAAGCGATGAGTGGAAACGAAGCTCCTGTTCTGCTCTTCCCTGTTCATTCTCAGACATGAGAAGAAAAGCCCCACTGGGATCTAGCCATCTCACATGTTCTACAACCCTCTTCAGACCAGATATCTTGCCAGCTGTAACTTGTACTCTTCAAACATTTATCTTGGAGGGATTTTTTTTTTTTTTAAAAAAAAACAAGAAATTAAAGGAGAATGGGGAATGAACAACATATTTCTTGTGTGTTGTAATGTTGTGGTTTAACCCAACCAGCAACTGAGCACCACACAGCCATTCACTCACTTACCCCAAGGCAGGATGGGGGAGAGAATTGGAAAAGTGAGAAAACTCACGGGTAGAGATAAAGGCAGTTCAATACATAAAGCAAAAGCCACTCACAAAGCAAAAAAAGGAATCCATTCATGACTTCCCATCTGCAGGCAGGTGTTCAGTCATCCCCAGGAAAGCAGGGCTTCGTCACATGTAATGGTTAGTTGGGAAGACAAACGCCATCACTCTTAATGTCCCCCCTCCTTCTTTCTTCTTCTCCCACCTTTATATGCTGAGCATGACACCATATGGTCTGGAATATCCCTTGGGTCAGTTGGGGTCAGCTGTCCCAGCTCTGTCCCATCCCAACTCCTTGTGCCCCGGTCTCCTCACTGCTGGGGTGGGGTGAGGAGCAGAAAAGGCCTTGACTGTGTAAGCACTGCTCAGCAGAAATGAAAACATCCCTGGGTTATCAACACTGTTTCCAGCACAAATCCAAAACACAGCCCCATACCAGCTACTGCAAAGAGAATTAACTCTCCCCCAGCCAAAACCGGCACAGGAACAGCTGATGCTTTAGCTAAAACCAGCAGCATTAAATAACACAGTGCAGGAGGGCTGGTCCACAACATCCCCTGGGTAACCAGGCTGCAGTCCCAGCTCCCAGGCCAGGCGGATCACATGAACATATTTGTATTAGAGGGATAAGATGTCAGTTTATTTCTTTTCCTGTTTTAGGACTGATTGCAAGGAACATTTGCATTAATAAAGGTGCTCTTAGAGACAGGAAGGGATTTAATACTGGTGGCAGAAGGAGATCTTTGTTTGATTTGTGATTTCTGAAGGGTTGTGTGTCTAAATACCAGTATTTCCCTGCAGAATTGGGCTGGCTGACAAATGAAGAAGCAGGGGAAACTGGTGTTATTAGGGGATTAGAGGGGTGTATCTGGACCCTGAGATGCTTGCCCCAACCAGGAGTTTGGGTGAGAAGGAACCAAAAGGACCTGCCCCAGGATGGTTGTCTCTCCCCAGCCAGCCTGGAGTTAATCTGCTGGGACAGGACAAGTGCATTCATGACCCTTCCAAGTGTTTTTACTAGTACCACCCCACTGTCTCCATACCAAAGTAATATTTCCAGGCTTTTGCTGTCTGGTATCATGGCAGAGTGATCATGCACTGGTCCATAGACATCTTTGGAGACCTAACCAAGGCTCTCACCATCTGGCAAGGTTAAAGTTTCTGATGATACTTAAGTTCTGGAGTTGAGTGACTCCAAGGAGCAATGGTTAATAATAAAGATATTTTAGACTTGTCTTAGGTATTTGTTCTCAGTCTGGATGACCTAACCTCCAAAAAATATTTTACTTTAAAAGGTAAGATGAAAACTACCTTCTTAGAGATATGGCCTGAGCCAGAAGGTTAATAGTCCTATGCAGGTCTTTGTAAGCTTCAGGGAAATTAGTATGATCCTACCACCGGTACACGGAGGTACACGTCCAACCAGCATCTTCAGGGAGGTTTGTCTGGCCTTTGCTGCCTTCTCTGCTGAGTACAGAGCATGTGGAGATGGTTCATGTTTTGGGTCATTAGGACTAAATCTATCAAAAGACACAAGAGACAGCATGTCGAGCTCACAGTTATCCCTGTTCTTCCCATCATAAAGGTCTTTGAGAAAGGCCAGTCCGTCAGAAAACCCATATTCTGTGCCTAGCAAAGACTATCTGACAATATCTCTGATGAAGCAGTTCTGAACCATGCAAGGTTCAGGGCAGCTGGAAGGATATTCTCTGGGTATATGCATGTCCTGATTTTTCCCAGGATTTCCTAAGTACCACCATGTGGGAATAGCTCTGCCACATCTAGATCCTTCCTCAGGTTTCTTCACCCAAGGGACCTCCACAACTAACACCCCAAATCTGAAGACTGTAGGGCAAAGCCTGGAGTCTCAATGAACACTATTAATGCAGATATTATACAGCTCGTGATCACTGGAGATCTTGCCTTACAGCCATGCATTTATCTAACGTATTTATTAATTAAGAATGCACACGGTACCCAAAGATTTTCTACATCCCTGATATAAAAAATATGGAACAAGAGAAAAAAAATGTTCATCTTCCGTATTTTTATGTTTTGCTCCTTGTTTGAGGTTAGTTTTAATCTTTCCAACACATGCTCCAATATTTTACTGAGCTTGTAATTTCATGGGATTATTCAGAAATAAACTTATATTTTCCAGTTCCTTGGATATGGGCGTATTACTAACTTGAAGTAAGGATAAAGCCTGCAACTGCTTCACTTAAAAATAATAGAGTTTGGGGTTTGTTACATCTACTCCAGACTACACACAACAGCTTACTACGTGGTTATCCACAAAAACAGTCACTTCGGTCTGGAGCAAGCTGTCACACTGACGAAGCAGCTCGGATCCCTCACGGAACCATGGACCTGCTCCCTGCTAACCAGCACTGGGAACTGCAATGAATCTCATTGCTGAGTAGGGCTCATCCTGGACTGAGGTCAGCAAGGTCAACTCTGTTCAGAGCTAAAGCACAAAGCAATCTGATGCTCCTGCCATCAGGAGAAGAGGAGGCTCCGCGGAGACCTCATTGCAGCTTTCCAGTACCTGAAGGGGGCCTACAAGGGTGCTGAGAGAGGACTTTTTACAAGAGCCTGTAGTGATAGGACAAGGGGTAACGGGTACAAATTGAAAACAGGGAGGTTTAGATTAGATATCAGGAAGAAATTCTTCACGGTGAAGTTGGTGAGGCACTGGAACAGGTTGCCCAGAGACGTTGTGGATGCCCCATCCCTGGAAGTGTTCAAGGCCAGGCTGGATGAGGCTTTGAGCAACTTGGTCTAGTGGAAGGTGTCCCTGCCCATGGCAGGGGGGTTGGAACTAGATGATCTTTAAGGTCCCTTCTAACCCAAACCGTTCTGTGATTCTATGATTCTATGACATCCCCTTCCTTGTGTTTTCCTACCCTGACCAGCTGTGCTGCCTGGTTAGCTGTCTGCAGACCAGTGCTACAGAGATAACTAAGATGCAGCACTTCAGACATCGGGTGGGCGGAAAAAAAAAAGACAACCCAAGAGCAAATTTTCTTCAGCCCATATTGGCACCCGTGCTGTGCAATTCTAACATTTTAACAAGCTGGAGCCCGGCACCAAGACCGCGAGTCTGCAGTAGAGAAGAGGGTGATCGCCCCAGAGCTGATATTCGCATGCAATGACCCAGCCAGGGAAGTGGAGATGAGCCAGAGCATCATGCACCTGCCCGGCTACTTTACAGCTGCTTCAGCTCAGCATCCCAGGGGGGCTGGGATGCAGGTTTAATCCGCTGGCTGCTGCAGCCCTCTCGTGGCCACACACAGCCAACCGCACTCCGGCATGCCGGCTGCTGGGAACACACGGCCCGAAATTCTGGCTGCGTGTTAAAAAGCACAACAAGCAGCTATTAAATAGCATATCCATCCAAGAATAAACGCATAAATAAACGGAACAGACGTTTAGGGTAGTGTTTGTTCCAGGTGTACAGGCAGAGTCGCTGTTAAACGAGTTGCTTGTCAACAATCAAAGGAAAAATTACAGAGAAAGCATTAAGCAGACACGTTTTTAATGGGATGCCCTGTTTCATCTCCCTCGGCTGTCACTAAACAGCCTGCTTTGAAGTGCTCCTTTTCCTTTGAGCATTTGTGCATTGATTTACAACAGTGAGGGTAAACTTTGTGGTCACGAGTTTTGCTGGAAATGCGCCTATATGCTCAGGAAACATCAAGGAGGAGTGAAAACCTGTTGGGATGGGGAAGATTTGGGGGAACCTGGACTGCTCCCAGTTTCTGCGAAGGCTAACAGGTAGATGGCTCTTTGGAGCTTGAAAAGCAAGCCTGGGTTTTGGTATATTTTGTTTTTCCTTTCAATCTACCATGGATAGACAGAGACAACACTAACACTTGGAAATAAACCATGGGAATTAATAGTGGGAGGAGAACGTTGACGGGAACAGTGCTGAGACCCTGTCCAAGAGCCCAGCCATATGCTCCTTGCCCAGTGCTGTCAGTGAGCACAATCTAAGGAGATACCTATAGAATAAAAAATAAAATGGATCAAAACGAAAAGCTTGTGCGTTGGTGTGGGGTACTCTGGAGGAAGGTGTCCAGATTTGACTGATGTTTCCTAGACTGACAGCAGTAGTACTTACAGACCAGAGCGGTACAGTCCTGCCAGAGGGATGATGTTACGCTATCGTTTTCCCACTGCTTTCCTCTTATTTTCCTTACAGTAGTTTCAAAGGAAACATCTGCAGGAGAAACGGCTATATTTCAAAAAGTTATGAAAAGAAAAAAATCAAAACTGGAAAAAAACCCCTAAACACCAAAACAAACAAAAACCCAAACCCAACAAAACCAAAAGCCCAAAGCAGAGCCATGATGACTGTGTGAGCTGACATTCCCTGTTCAGATGGGAGCGCTGCTGCCTCTGCAATAACTGCACCTGGGCAGATGGTGAGGTGTGAAGTGGGGTAGGTTTAGCAGGACCAGCAGCACACCGGGTGACAAGGACATCTAATATTTTGCAAGCCAGTGTGCCAGCCCATGTGTCTGTGGTGCTGGAATAAGCCCTTTTATCAATACCATGCACAAATAAGGCAGCGGTATCTGCAGCCCCTTCAAGTGGACATGTGCATGTGCTTTCCAGCTTGAGCACGGAAATATCAGTTAGAGGTGGGCTATGTGCCTGCCAGTATTTTCCATCTGAGCTGATGCTTCCTGCCTTGAGAGCTATTTGCAATAAAGGTGGAGGGACCCCAGGCCCTTTCCTCCCATGTGTCCAGCCCAAGATCTGCACAGCACCCTGGCCCTTAATGCAGCACCGAATCCCACTGGCATCCCATGCAGGGTCTCCCTTTCCAGCTGGCTGCCCTGGCAGCAACTTCTTTAACCCTCTGAATAACTCAAGACCCTGTGGAAATAGTCTTAACTTACCTGTATTAGCACGGTAACCACGTACACTATACTTAAGTAATGAAGGTGCTGTTTTGCTGCTTTGAGCAAGCCAAGCTGCCTCCCATGGCTGTGGCACAAGGATGAGCTGCAGCTCACATCCAGCTCTTCCATGCTCTCAGGCTTGTCTTTCTGACCTCCAAGAAACCCTTAATGCTTCCATAAAATGGTATGTTGCATTTGTTTATTTTTAACTTAATAACCTCTTTGCTCTTCATTTTCTGTAAGCCCACACATACAGAATAAGATGTGACTGCTTTTGGTTTAAGATGGCTTTTATTTTATATGCAGAAAAAAAGTAGTAAGAAAGTAACAAAATTAATATCTGCCTGAAAGAGCAGAGGGCAAGTATCATCCTGGGATCCAAAAATTTCTCTAAACAAAAAGGCTGATAAATTTTTAAGACATGTCTATATTGCGAGATGCTGAGACTCCTGAGGCAGTAAATACCTACACTGATAAAACCCTGTGAAACAGCCTAGTGCAGAGCATCTTACAGCTCAGGTCTGGGTGCAGTGAGGCACATTACTTGGGTGCAAAGCAGCGGGGACACCTTGCTGGTTTTGTCCTGGTGCAGCCCGAAGCAGTGGGTCTGTAGGCAGCCAGCATGGGGGCTGCAGCCTCCTCCTGGCTGCAAAGCAGCACGTGGCCATACAGACATGCCTTCAGGTATGTAAACATGCTGGCTATATAGAAAAGTGGAAATCCCAGTGTCAAAAACACAGACAGGATGCATACCATTAGAAAAGAGTCCATGTAGGCTTTCAGTGAGATGGAGCTCTGTACTTTCTGGAAGACATTCTCCTGGGGCTGGACTAAGTAGCCAGGGTGAAATCTTGGCTCCATTGACCTCAGCGGGACCATGAACTCATCCACGGTGTTGCAGTGTCCGCTGACCCTGCCTGTGAATGAGAGGCTGCGGCTTAGCCCCACTTTCTCACCTTCTTGCCTGCCAGTTGCCTTCTCCCTACACTACGCCCTTCTGTGACCGCATCACCCCTATATCAGCCCTAACTTGTCTTCCGCAGTTGGTCCGGACTCTAGGATTCAACCACAATCATACTCAAGTTGTTGCTGAAGATGATCCTCCCATCCCTCCTGCTGCTGCACTCGGGCTGGCAGAGAGCTTCTTGCAGCTGCCGCCGCAGCCCCGGCGGGGCTGTGCCCAGGAAGTTTTTTGTCCCCGTCAGAAAATCCATCATGTGACCCCCAACCGGGTCCCCCTCGATAAAGCACTCGGTGATATCCCAGCCCGACGAGAACTCATAGACGCGGTACACAACACCCAGTCTCTTCAAAACATCCGTGATGCCGTTGGAGGTGATGTAGTGGCCGCTGTCTGTGGAAGGCAAGCAGTGTCTGTACTTCTTCCATAGGCTGGCCCATCCGCTACTGTCTGCCAGAGCAGGAGGGAAGGTCATTTTTGCAATGCCAAGGCAGCCAAACAACAGCTAATGCAACTACTAAAAGACTTCGAAGCGCTCCTTTGCTGCTGGCCCAGACTTTGCCAGGAGCAATAGAAGAGCTTGTCCTTTACTTGACTTCACTTATAAACAGCCATGCCTGGGGAGGAGTAAAACTGTGACTTCCCTCAGCCCTCCTCCCAGAACTCTCCCATTTAAAGAAAACCAAGGAGACAGCCTCCAGCACTGGATTTCCCCAGGACGAGGAGTACACACAGATAAATCCGTGCACTGAGCCTGCACATGCATGCTACCTATTAACTGCCTCTTTGGTAGAATAGTGCTGATGGTTTTATACATTGAACTTCAATTTTAAATTCACAAACAAGAATATATCCCTCAAAAGGCGAGTCCGAGCTCACAAGGGAAACAGCCTACCAGCAATGCTAGGGGGAGTTGTAA
This sequence comes from Eurypyga helias, assembly GCF_000690775.1. Taxonomy (NCBI): domain Eukaryota; kingdom Metazoa; phylum Chordata; class Aves; order Eurypygiformes; family Eurypygidae; genus Eurypyga; species Eurypyga helias. Next base: position 70,574 of record NW_010242981.1, on the reverse strand, counting down.
TGGTGAACACAGGGAATTGTTCTTTATCCACCGCACCATAAGCCAGGGATTCATGAATAGCACACTGGAACAAAAATCTCAGGGGTTTTTTTAGTAAGTTTTGTGAGGTTGTAAAAGTGCCTTTTTCCTGTCCTGCCATAAAGCTCACAGCTCTTGGCAGGACCCGTTGTCCTGCTGGGGTCTGGTCCATCACTGTGCAGAGGTAAGAGCCCTAAGACAAGTCCTCCCAGAGCTCAGGTTCTGTTTTACAGTGCTGTTTTCACCATGAAGAAGGACTGACCCTCATTCATGAATAGCCACACTTCTCTCTAGCCAGCAATTTCACAGAAGGAGGTCTCTTGGAGGTACAAAGCAACTCCTCTACTTCATAAGCAGGGAAGCAAGAGCGTGAGGGCCGTGTTTAAGTAGTCCCATCAGGCATTCGGGTCCAAGAGGCTAAGCCCAGGATTGCATGCTCCCTATGAAATACAGCATTTGTTTTATTTAATTACTATAGAATAAGCTCTACTGAAATCCTGTAACAAATATTTGTGGCTCTCACACTTCAAAGGTCACCAACAAGAAGGCCAAAAATAAAAGGTCTCTCTTACCTGATAAAATTATTATCAGCAGTTTACCATCATGGTCGAGGCAGCTGTGGAAAAACTTGATAGTATTGGGAATATCCTCCACACGGTACAGCATCTGGGAGGGACAAGGGTTACCCACAGTCATCATTCCTCTTCCACAGTGCAATGACCCTTCAAAGGCTTAAACCCTTTCTCTATAGAGTAGTTGTTTTCAGTTACTTCCCAGTTGCTTCCCAGCCTGTCCTGGCTCAGCATGCACATTTAGGGATGCTCCACAGGACTGAGCATCACCAGCTCCCCACTGGCACCAACAGCCTGGGGTCAGACCCAGGGACCCTCTGCTCGGCCTCCAGCCAGATGCTGACCTGCCCATTGTTGCCCTTTGAGCCTAGTGCAGTTTTGTGGTTGAAAGTATGTGCACACGGGAATCCCCTGCTATCTGTGGATAGTCCTTATCACCAGGGCATTTCTGCCTTGTGTCTGGGCCATGAGCAGGCTGGATCTCTTCCAGACACTGAGGAATTTGCACTAGGATGAAGCAGAGCTCATCTAGAAACCTGCCCTCAGGACTTGTAACTTAGTCCTTGACTCAGTCATCAAATCCCTGAAATACTTTCTGGTTGTGAAACCAGCTCTTATGAAAGGAAAGCAAAATGAAATAAAAGAAACAAGCAATAAAAGCCACTAACATGAGAGAATAATATATTTTTTACAAAATATAATTGGCACAAAAAGCATCAGTGTCATCACTATCAGAGACACAGCAGCATAATTTTTGACCCACAACCTGACGCTGGTCTAACTTTTTAGACCTAACTTTTCCCTTCACTAATTTTTCCCTTCAGTGCCATCCAAATGACTCTGATCACCCATCCCTGGCTGCCTTCAAGGCCAGACTGGACGAGGCTTTGAGCAACCTAACCTATTAGAAAGTGTCCCTGCCCATGGCATGGGGGTTGGAATCTTTAAGGTCCCTTCCAACCGAAACCATTCTATGATAAGGCAAAAAAATCAATCTTTTCTTTCAGCAGCAAAGCATAATTGTTGATCTCTACGCGACAGGTGATAGCCTGAGACTCGTCCTGCTTTATTACTCACTATATACCGTTAAACCAGAGATCAAAACCAGGGTGGATATGGAATGAGGTTTGGTGTTTGTAGAGCTGCTGCAGAAGTTATTGCTCACGAGAGAACTGTGCTTAGCTCTGGCCTCCTTAGCTTCATGCATACAGCAGAGATGAGGGAGTAGTTAAAGCTAATGCTCCTGTATTCAAGCAATACTCCATTACCTGGATCATATGGATGAAGTCAAATTTCTTATGTGCGCCTTTCTCTTTCACCTGCTGTTCATACTCTGAGGAAGTGAGCTGGTGCCAAATAAAAGAGACATTCTGAAGGTCTGGAGCTTGATTCACCAACTCTGTTTTAAAAAGTAGAAACAAAACATGAATTTCACAAAACAGCAGAAAAGGTCATCGTTCAAATCAATGTTCCTCGCTTTACCTTTGTAAGCTGCCACGTGCTGTGGGTTGGGCTCTATGATTTCGTTGTCAATAAGGACCCCTGGGTGCGCAGCCTGCAGTACCCTGATCATTTTCAAATCCTGCTCGCCTAGTCACAAACACAAATACATTACTTTTTAAAGTACATAAATGTGGTGACAGCATGCTGGTGCACCTGCTGGCTCTGCTGCCAGAAAAACCCCCAGTAGAAGTGAGGCACACCTTATCTTGTGGTTTGCATGGTGGCATCCACCCAGTCTTACCATGACATCTTACTGCTCCAGGGAACACGTAATTGCAGTTAAGACTAAGAACAAGGAGATAAGCAACAGTGCAGAAACCTGCTAATGCCAATACTCTGGGTCACGGGACAGACGGTTCAAAATAATCAGAGATCAATGATTGAAAAACAAACAAACAACCCATGAAGCATTATTTTTCAACAAAGCTAAAAAGCTTGGAGGGATTTGGCACAGCTGTGCAACCTCAGCATGGCACAGGGGGGTCCATGCCTTTGGCACTGCCCCAGGGAGGGGATGGCTCCTCTGCTGCTGGTGTGACATGGCCTGGAGACCTGGGGACCTGCATGACAAGAGGAAAGACACATTGACATGCAGTACCCTGGGTCTTCCTTCTTTGGCGACCAGCCACATGGTCTCAGCCCTGGGCATCTACTAACTAGTCGCTATCTTGGAGCTGCAAATAGAGACTCATGTTTGTGTGTTGGTACCCTGCAAATTTAGCTACCAGTGCTCCTCTGTTGTTAAGTTCTGGAGGAGCAAGTAGCAGTCTGTTCTTCTGACCGAGGAAAGTGCCAGCTTCTTTCAAGGTGATGCAGGTCACCCTTGTTTCTTTCAGAAAGGCTATGATACACCAAGTGTGCATAGTCCATCTGGTTCACCTGGGACTATGGAAAGAAACAGGAGAGATGACCACCTTGAGTGGACCTTTGTGAGAATCCTGTCTGCAGCTGATTGTGGGGTGTAAAAATAGTCCTGCCCTTGCAAATGTCATTCACAGAGGGCTTGACACGAGATACTGCATCTTCCCTAGCCTTTCAGCTGATGTACCAGCTATGAGAAACGTCATCATCTTCAGCAGGTGTTGTGATAAATAGAACAAGGAGGGAAATATCAGCCATGCCAGCACTACAGGGACATCCAAGGAAGGACGAGTCTTTTGAAATTGGAGAAAAAGTACCGAAGACCTCTGAGGAATGCAGTGGCAGTGGTGCAGGGCTGGCTAAGGCACAAGGAAAGGGCCTGCGGCTGCATCCATTGAAGGTGGGTGAACGGACCAGTATTGCTGACAGGAAGGAAGATCCCTAAAGCAAGCAGCCGAATAATTTTAGACAGTCCTAAGTGCCAGTTAGCTGTGCCTGGGTTGGGAGCACCAGCAATTAGAGGTGCTGACGTGGGCTCTGGGCAGGTGGGAGGCAGAGTATCCCTGTCCCATGCCCTGGAGCCACTGATGCTGGCAGTGGGTATCATCACCAAATGGGTATCTTAAAAGTGGTTTGGTAGGTGTGGGTTTTTTTACTCCATCTCTCTAAAATACCCTAATACAGTCTTTGCAAGTGCAGGTAATAACATTCACAACTGGGGTGTCTGCAAAACCAAGCTGTAAAATACAGAACAGGAATGCTAAAGTTTGCCCTGAGTGAAGCCCCCATGCAAACAGCAACCCATGCTGGCACTAACTGGGAGGTTACAGCCCAGACAGTTAAACCAGCCACGGAAAACATGGGGTAAAGGAGAAAATGTGATACGGACTGGACAACAGTCTTTTAAGATGTGAAGTCGGTCACTAATCCCCATGAATATTTTCATCAACTAAACTAATTCTGGGGGCTCTGTGAAATCAGAGTCCAAGCCTAGAAAGGTCAGGGATCAGATATAACCTTTTGCTCAATGCCATCCTAGCTCACTGCTCTGCCTGGCTGCAGAAGTGCAGCTCTTGCAGCTGTGGGCAAGCTGAAGGGGTGCTAGTCTGTACCCCTGCCCCAGCACCCATGAGGGACAGCTACCCAGGAAACCCAGGACGATTTAGAGCTTTCATTTTTTCCCCTAAAACATCTTCTGAAGAGGAAATAAGAAAAAATGAGGACGGTGCAAAAAGTTCATTTTTCCCTTGTGTTTTCTCGGAGTCAGAATTTTGGTTTTATATTACTTAATGAAAATAGAGTGTAATTGAGAACTGAATCATTTCTTCCTCCTTGCTTTCTCATGTGCTCCAACATATTCCCAACCGGGGAAAATAATCCAATGCTATTTTTCTCTTACTCAGGAAAACAAACAAGAAAAAGTGAGAAAAATACTTTAATTTGAAAGTATTAACACAGAGTTCAGCTAAAAATACATTTTAAAGCAAAAGCAAACTCTGACAAAGCAAACTGCCACTTCTTTTCTCTACTTTTTATTTTCTCTCAGTTTCACTAGGATCAAAGTCGGATGTTTCACCACTTTTTTTTTTTTTTTTTTAACACAAATGCATTTTGAACAGCTTTAAAGTTATTTTTCCAGAAGTTTGTTCCACCCTGGGGGGAAGTATCATTTACAGTTAAACCTTTCTTATCAGTGGATAAAAACTCAGTAGTAACAAAGAAACACGCCTCGAGAAAGCGGATGAGGCCCTGCACTACGTGTCGTGGCCAGCTGGTTTAGCAGCACCTGTAGCAGAGCACTGTCCAGCTTTGGCCTCCGGGATCCCTAACAGCAAAGCAAAACAAGGGATTCCTTCAGGTGGGATATTCTAAGACAGGACTTCAGGTGGAACAAACCTCTGGGATGTCTCTCATTCCCTCTGACGAGGTTTGAAGATGCTCTTGTACCTAACCTGGAGCAGGGCCCCTTGATTTGAGACTTATAAAGTCAGGGGAGAGTCATCAAGAGGCAGAGTCTGAGCTAAAGTCATCACACTCACCTCACTTCTGGACAGATTTGAACAGCAGCATTCCAGAATTGAGATGGGGAAGGAAGAGAGGGAGCATCTCTCTCCACACAACGTTTTGCCACTCTTACACTATTATTAAATCCTGAGTGGTTATCCCCAGTATCACTTTCTGCTACCCATGGGGACTCCCCACCCCCAGCATCTGCGGTGCTGCTAAGCTCCTTACCTGTGCCGCTTCCAACTCCTAGAACATTTATAGTCGATTTTCCATTGCCGAGACTGAAATGATAAGTACACGTTACTTAACCACGCTATGTCACACAACTTCATGTTTTAATGCTAATATCTTGGATGCCACACTGGAAATTTAACTGAGTTTTGCTAAGTGAATTGGGATAGAAATCTGAGCATCCCTTTGGAGCCCAGCTATAACCAGCTGCGTGGTGGGAGCCAGCCCCGTATTAGCAAGCTCACATTTCAAAGTACAGTAGACATCAGGATATAGCATTTCTCATCCTTTGCCAGAGAGCTTTCTTCAAGCTGTGGCTGGCACCGTGCAAAAGGGCCTCGGGGAAACCCAGGGCAAAGGGTTCCCTTTGGGGGTAGCAGGGCTGTGCTGGGGTGGGATGGGATGCGATGGGATGGGCAGTGCTTCCCAGCCAGGGCCACAGGACAAGGTGAGCCAGGGAGAAACCTTTGTACCCTCTGGAGGTAAGTTTGATTTTCCAATATTGGATATAAGTGTCCAGAAAAATTAAAAAATCAGAGTATCCATATGACTGGAAATCCTCTCCTTTCAATATTCATTTTGGTTTGAAACTGGGAGGAAAGTTCAAAATCTTCAATCACTTTTACTTTAGAAAAATTACTTCTGAAATCATTAAAAAAACCTACCATCCAAAGTTTGTGGTTCCTAGCAGAATCTTTAATAACAGCCTGGCTTGAGGATGAGGAGCCCCACTGCTCTGACATGTTTTATGGCCTTATTCTGCTCTCAGGCGTGGGCTGTGCAGAGGGATTGAGTTTCCCAAACACAAGCCGAGGAGATGCCGCAGCAATGATTCAGCAAGAGGGAAAAGAGTAGTAAATCCTGTGGGGTATGAGCTAGTCCAGGAGGGTGAGGGTCAAGACCCTTTGACAGAGCCACAATCAACATGACAGGAAGTTCCAATGTTTTGCATTGTTTAAAATTCACATCAGTAAATTTTTCATTTAAAATTTCCCAATACAAATAATTTTTTAATTATTATTTCTATTGCTTTCATACATATATTCAGATATATAGGTCTGCAGTTGCCTACCTCGTTTGGTTTTTTCCCCATTGGAGCATAGTTTCCATAACATTCAAAAATTGCCCAAACTTGAAAGATCTTTCTTGTGGTTTGGATCTAGGCTGCTCTAAAACTTATCTGCAGTCATCCAGGCTTAATTTATTACATCAATACTTCACAAAACTGATTATCATTTGGTACTTAAGCAATGCAAATCGACTTAGGATAGAAATAAGGAGGTCTTAGGGGATTGAGAAAACCAGGAATTAGTCACTGGAAGAGAATTAGAGATGTGTTTCAGTTTGGACTGATGTGTGATGAAGTCCCAAAAGCAGGGAGAGAGCACAAGAGAGAGCTTTCTTTTGAAAAAATAAACAACAAAAAATACTTTAATCCTTGGAAAATCAGCTAATGAAAAGAGATGGACATGAAAATGAGGTCTTGATTCTTGCCTTGACATAAGCTGAGAGGCAGCACAGTGTATTAATTGAAATAGCACGTATTCTGGAGTCATTAAACAGAATATCCTAAAGACCACTATTAAAGGACTTAAAATTGAAAAGCATTCAAAGTTCATTCATGCCCCAGAGAATCTCTAAACACATTTGCTGACCCTTGTGTGTGGGGTGCCCTCCCAAGATAACCGATGGCTTTCCCACACTAGTGGAAGCAGTCCTTACCTAGCCATGATGTTAGGCATTTCTTCCCTGTTGAACTCCTCCATGCACTGGTGCTCTGTTGAATGATCCAAAAATGACTTAAAGGCCTCGACATACTCCTCAGCCGTGAGACTTCTCATGGAAGGGATCACATATAGCTCTTGAGAAATAAATACAGATGGTGTGTCAGCAGCTTCAAGGCAAATGAAGGATCAAAGCACTTACCTTGTGGAAGAAACCCAACCCCACAGAAGCCAGAGACTGGGGAAGATGGTACAGAAGATGCATGGCCCAGCAGGTGAGCTTGTGTGAACACTTTCCAACCTGTTCCTACTCAGGGTTTGAAAAATATTCCCAGATGCCCTTTGACATCAGCGTATTTGTTTAAGTGCCTCATTACTACAGGTCAGCCTGAGGAAAATGTCTCCAAAATGCTAAGCCAGACACAAGGCACTCATTTTGCAGAAAGGGGGGTAACTGGAGTGTTTTTTCTGGAAGACTCAAGGCAATCAAACAGCAGGTCCCAACCTGGAGGGGCCGTTGCTCTTGCACATGGTGGACGGCGTAACCGAGATCAACAGCTGTTGGCACGCTTCCGGTTAGGCGTGATGCAACACAAAAACTGCCACCTGCACCTGAGGCAAAAACAGTCAACCCTGTGCACCTCATTTCCTTCTCTTGCTGGCATGGGACTATGGTGTTCTGCTGGGGAGGTGAATTCCCCACTGGGAACTGCAGCTTGTGGCCGGGAGGGCAACTGACGGCAAAAGCATTTCATCTGAACGGGCTTACGCTCAAATGTGGGCGGCTGAGACCAAGATTGCTAGCTCTGAACCAATGCCCAGCGCTACTCAAGGATTTGCAAGCAGTTACTGCAAAAACTCACTTTCCTGCTGTCTCATCCTAATGACAGTGCTCCTGCCAGGGCACACGCTCTGGCCAGCTGCTTGGGTGCGAGGAACAGCGATGAGACCAAGACTTGAGCCTCATGAGAGGGTGCCATTCCGCCAAGTACTGGCTCTGGGGTCTATCTCAGACAGAGGGCTGCAGTAGGAAGGCAGTCGCAGTACCAGCCTCAACATGTTGGAAAGTTAGTATTCAATAAAATAATCCTCAAGCAGCACTGTGTGATTTTAAACTGGATGCCTGCCTTGTTCCCAAACCCACATGTCATTGGCAGCTGTGTTTCTGGTAGGTATGTATGGAGACCCTATGTCTAGCCCTATTGGAGGTAAAGATATCAACATCTACCCACAACACTTAGAACTATACCCTAACATAAACCTGAAATCACCTGAACTGCAGTCAGTTCAGCACCCTGTTTCTTTCTTTTTAAGTAAAAAACAATCTCTAACTCCAAAAGAATTAAAACACGTTTGTAGTGGTAGCAGGCTGAGTGGGCATTTTACTTTAATCTCCTTGGTTTTTTTCTCCCAAATACCTGAATTATCGTGTGGAGCTGTCAGAATCTCTGCTTCAAAGTTCATGCTGGGGAACCTATTCCTGTAAGGAAAGTATAGCACTTCAGTTATTTGAAGAACCTGTATGCTTTTTTGAAGCTTCATTGAAAATACAGAACAGAAGAAGATGCTCCAGGGATAATTTTCCTTGCCTGGCAAGCTATATTGTTTGTTCTCTTTTACTAAAATAAAGTGAATCAAAACTTCTTGGTTAGCTGATCACCTGTAAGTATCAGCAATGGACTGGCCACCTGCACCAGTGCCCGTCTGAGATGTGTTGTGGAAGCTTTTCCTACCTCTGAAGAATCGTTAACTTGTCAATAGAGTGGAAGGCATTAGACTAACTGATATTACACACTCTGTGAAACCTTTAATCATGAACGGAGTAGAAGAAATAGCAGTGAAATTCGGAAAGAGGGGGTGGTGAGGTACTGGACCAGGTTGCCCAGAGAAGCTGTGGATGCCCCATCCCTGGAAGTGTCCAAGGCCAGGCTGGATGAGGCTTGGAGCAACCCGGTCTAGTGGAAGGTGTCCCTGCCCATGGCAGGGGGGTTGGAACTAGATGATCTTTAAGGGCCCTTCCAACCCAAACCATTCTATGATTCTATGATAATGAGCTTCAGTATCTGAATTGCTAAAAGATCTACTTGGCCCAATGTTTCCTGGATCTTTTTGCTTTGCCTTTTTTTTTTTTAACTTCTGTATTTCCTAGCTGCAAATATCACACTGGGTAATATGTAGAAGGCACAAGACTCAAAGGGCAAAAGTCAAAGGGGTCATTTGACCATAAATGTTTTCATTCTTTGTTTAGGGGTTTTAGTGAAGATGTCCCACAATGAAGTCACATCTTCATTTTCCTTTGACAGCATGTGTCATCTATAAAATAAGGGATGAGGTGCCACTAGCGAAAGGAAACTACAAAATTAAATTGAAGCAAGGACCTCACTTCCTCAAAGAAACTGTTGGGGTGAGGCTATCTGTGCAAGGGGGATAGTCATCTTCTGGGTGACCACATTTCAATATCGAGGTGCACAGCAAGACTGAGGAGTGATATTCCTGTATGACCTGGGTTTAGACACATTGCTCCTCCCAAAGCTTTTCCATTAGGAAATGCTTCATGACCAGCAGTCTGCAAGAGCAGTAAGCAGTCCCTGAGTCCCATTTGCCAGGGAGGAAAGTCCTGCATGAGTAAGACACAAGCCAGGAGGTGGAAAAGAAAAAAAGGGAGTTTTGTGGTAGGGCTCTGAGATACACTTTGGAATGATTGTGCTAGCAGGTAGCAAGGAAGTGGCCACACATGCAAATAGCACACTGCTTTGGCTGACGAAGGCAAGAAAAGACTGAGGTGAACCCGAAGTCTCAGGGGCGCTGGGATGCTGCCAGACTTCTGCAGAAACCATGGATCCCAACCGAGTTCACTGCCAAAGTCACATGCCTGGCTGCCACAAAGTACATTAAGGGTCTCAGTTCCACCACCTTAACAGGACCTCTCCTCAGAAAATCTCTCACAGAAATTCAGCAAACAGGCCTGAACTCAACCGACCTCCATAAACTCCAACTTGGCTGCAGGCCAGTCCCTCCAATCTCCACTCAAACCTCTGACCTCTTCCATCTCCCCCTGTCAAAACAGAGGACTATTCTGTCCTCTCAGTTGGCTGAACTGAGCAAGATGGTTTTCAGAATAAATCTCCCAGTAAAAGGCCGAGGGGTAGCGTGGCTTCCCCTGGGCGGAGAGGAGCACCTCTCAGGGTCTGGGGACACGAACTCCATTTCTGACCGGTCAAATGTTTCCAGCTATCCCAGACCTGCCAGGTGACCTGGACAGACTGCAGCACAAGTATTCGCCAGGATGGATGATGCCAAGATAACTCTTCCACCGAGACTTTTGCTGTTTCTCCCTAGGCAGGGTTTCTAAGATTGGTTAATGCCTGTTGCTGGGAAGGTGAAACAGGCTTACTCATAGCTGGGAACAATGGGGTTCCTCTAAAATCTGGCTTAAAATCTAGCCTAGGTCTGAAAATTGACTGCTTTGGGCTGATGCTGCCCATCCCCAGACCCTGACAGCCTTCAGTGGGACTGAAGCAGTGACTGCCAGGGACTGGGATGCTTGTGGGCAGATGGTCCTGCCGCAGCTCCTGGCTAAGTCGGAGCTCGCCGTTAGCAAGGATAAACGATTTCCCTTCCATGAACTGAGCAGGCTGCATCACAGGCTGAAGGTGCAGGGCACAGACAATATTCATGGTGTCACTTTACGTGATGCAGCACATTTATGTTGCAAAAAGTCATTAACTTCAAGATGTTTCTAGCAACAAAAATTGCAAGAACATCTTCATAAATCACCTTTCATTACACCTGAACTTTGGCTGCTAAGGGGCTAAAGGTCTCCTCACAAAGGTTAGTTTAACCCTATCCCTCCCAGGACATAGCCCATGTGCTGTTACTCCCACCTTACACACATCCGCCCGTGATACAGGGGCAGTAGGGCTGGCTCTGCCACAAAGCTGGACAGTGGGGAAGCACGCACCCTCACTCCTTTCCAAAATCCACATACCTCTTCATCTCCGGGGTTGGGTCCATGGCTGGGGCGGGTGCCGTGCTGGGACACGGCGGCTGGGCATGGGGCTGGGGGTTAGCCAGGTGCCAGGCCCCTATGTAAGCATGTCCTCCTGCCGTCCCGCTCCGCACCGTCCGCTCAACCCGCCGCGGTGCTGGCAGTGACCCCGGCGCACAGCCGCGGCTCGGCCGGCACCTGTCGGGACAGCCCGCGTCACTGGGGCGCGAAGGGGAAACCTGAGCCCCGTGGGGAAGGAGCGAGGGGCCAGGGCGGGCGATGCGCAAGGCCTGACGTCTGCGGGGCTGACCTCATCGCATGGGAGCTGTGCTGTTTCGCAGGGGAGGAGACAAAAAGGTGGCAGATTGAGACTTCCAAACCTTTTAAACCTGAGTGGACCAGGGGCCATTTCTATCCACTTTTTAATTTGCCTTGAACCCTGCCTCTCCTTCGTGCTCGCTGCCCTGGGCAGAAGGAGACACTTCCCTGCATCCTTGTCAAGCTGCTGCCTGGACACACTGGGGATGCACTGGGAGATCCCTGCTTTCTCTGGAGAGAAGAGGGACTCGCTGGTTGCCCAGAGACAGGCAAGTGATTTTTCCATCTCTGACTCACGAGGGAAATAGTGACGGTACCTGCCAGCGGGCACCAGAGGCCCGTGGGCAGCCTGGCACCCCCCGTCCCTGCCCTGTGAAGGGGACAAAGGGGATGGGCAGACAGGGCTGGGGGGGCTGCGAGCCCAGCCAGCTCCCACTCTGCTTGCAAAACCACAGGAAACATTTTTGGGAGACAGCTGTGCAAGCCAGAGGTGGCTGGAGATCACCTAGGATAGGATGGCATGGAGGTGCAGCATTTGCTATTAGAAATACAGAAAAACCTGGCTGCTCCCTGCACCGGGATTTGTCCCTTTCTCCTACCAGCATCCACAAGACTGATGCTTTTTTTGACTTTTTTTTTAGAGAATTTATATTTCTAAGTGAGGTCCAGTGGCTGAAAGCACAGCATTAGGATCCTCTCCATTCCCTTTCCCTGAAGGCAACGGGCAGAACAGATTTACCAGACAACAAATAAAACCTCCTCCCTTACTGAGATGCCTCCCCAAAAACGGCTCACTGAGTCCAGGGATCATGTTCTGAGGTGAGGATGCTGCACCACCAAGTGACCTGTCTTGGTTTATACTAGCTTTGGCTTCCAAAAGGGTGTAAGTTATCTCCAAGGCAGGTCCATAGCAGCATGTTAAACTGGAAACAGCCACATCGCTGCTCTTAACCAAAATATTCAAATCAAAGGTAAGGAACAACCAGAACCTCTTCGCTCACCCTAAAATGCAGATTCAGCTCCTGCTGCTGTTTGACCACCCAGGCCATGGTTTTACATCAACCATTTCAATCCACAAATGTTTCCACCAGAGACACCAAACCCCAGGCACAAGCCCCACACGGCACAGCCATGGCTCCCTCGTGTCCCCTGGCCACCTCCGCCTGGTCCCAGCTGAGCCACACCACCCACTCCACAGTGGGCACCCCTCCACCCCACTGCCAGGGATCAGCACCCCACGGGCCGCGGCAGAAAGCCATACCTTCCCGGAGCAACCGGAGCTGTAGAGAAGCCTCCAGGAGCCCTTGGAAACCTCCTTGTACATCCCCTGGGGATTGACATCCCTTCCTGGCCCCCCCATTTCCCCCCCACCAGCTTCACCAACCCACGTAGGCGCATGCCACAACTGAGCCGGCATTAGCCTACAACAACAGCCTTTGTTCCCCAGCACTGGAAACAACAGCACATTGTGGGTAGCTGCCTGCGCCGGCAGGAATTGGCTTTGGAGGATGTACCCTCCACACGCTGTGCTCTCGGCTGTGCTGGCAAGCTCAGGACTAAATCCGCTCTAAACTCTGTTTTTCATGCAAATTGAAAAAGCTGAGGGTTTGTTTTTTTGATCAGTGAGATGATGGCTAAAGCTAAGCCAGGCTGCAGTGTAAGAAAAACAAAGCACCAGTGTTTTTCCCCACACGCTGAGGTTGTGGAGGTCAGTTTTGGGCTGATCCTGCAGAAATAGGTCATTCCCTTTTCCCAGTGCCAAGCCTGCCCAAGGCCGGGACTGCCCAGGGTGCTGAGCCCCCCCGATGCTCCACCTCCATCAGGCCATCACAACAAGCTGCAGAGCCTGGCCATTCCAGCCCCATTTCTATTCAACCTCTCCAAAAAACAAAGCATCTAGGTGTGGAAATCAATTATATTTTTTTAACACAACCTTTCCTGACTTTTCACTAAAGCCTGGCTGCTGGTGCAGTTCTCCCAGAGCTTTTCAAATCACCCTTTCCAAACTATTTGACTAGAGGTCACATCTCATGTAGTGGTAATTATAGAGCTAAGGCAAGGGCAGAGGGAGAGTCCAACGTGACCACCTTCGGAAAGGCTCTTTGATTCAAGGTGAAGACCAGCTTTTGCTATACAGAGCATACAGTGTTCCAAAAAAGAAGTATCTTTGAGAGCAAAGACAGGTACGATGAAGTGTGCCTTTTACCCCTGAAGAGCTCACAGGTCTTCAGACAGGGAAAATACACTCAGAATTTAAATTTCCCCGGCTGCACCTGTGCTGCTGCCGATAGCATGTGCTGGGAGCACAGAGTTGGCAGGATTAAACACCTCCGACAGGTACAGTGCTCCAAACCCAGGGCATCTGCAACCCCCACTGTACGGAAAAGTGGAGGATTGCCAGAAAAGGACGTTTTGTCCCCAGCTCAAAGTCAGCAGTGCAGACTCTACAGCTGTGGGGACTCCCTGAGAAGTTTTTCTGGTTCAGGAGGATGGGCTAAGGGGGACAGGAGGTCTGGTAAGAAATAGGTTGTGATAAGGGATCCTTATAAGGCTGGGGTGACTGAGGTGGGGGGTACAACCAGGGGAGCGTGGTGCCGCAGGAGCTTTGCTTTAGTTAAGGTTTCTCAGGGGTGCTGGTGTGCTAAATGTGATGCTCCTGTGCTTCAGTGGGGCTCACCAGTCAGCCTGTACCTGTGAGTCAGTCTGCAGGTGCAGGAGTTAGACCTGGGCAGTTTGGGTCAGTCACAGCACCTGCAAGGTGATCCACACTGCTGGCAGACCCTGCACCCGTGGGTCCTGAGCTCTCATAGGGACCATAATGAGTTCAGACAGCAGATAACACAAAAGTAGCGTTGAATTATTAATGTTACTGATCGCATTTCAATTGCACCTGAAACGAAGGATCAGAATTGAAATTCTGTTCACTTACCTCCTCTTAAAGCAAGGCTGAGCCCAGCCACCACGGCACGCGTCACACCGCACCACCTGGAAGGGAAACGGCCTGGACACTCCCCGCACACAAAGTGCCTCAATAGAAGCCACCCTGCCAGGCAAAAATCTGTTACAAAACCAGAATACTTCTTTTTATACAATCAGTGGAAATAAGACGATGAGTCGCCCTTCTCTGGGTGAACAGAAAAAGCAAATGGTGGGAGCGCGGGTACGAGTCATGTGGGGGATGCTCACCTTTCACAGAAGCCTTGGCTGATCCTCTGTCCTGCTCTTAAAAAGACTATGCTTAGCTAAATTAACATTTCTTTGAAAGTTTGCCTAGTGTTTCCTCTCCATTGGCACTAAGTTCTGCCATCTTAACAAGCCCATGAACAATTGGGCTTGTTCAGCCTGGAGAAGAGAAGGCTCCTGGGAGACCTTATAGCACCTTCCAGTGCCTGAAGGGGCTACAAGGAAGCTGGGGGGGACTTTTTACAAGGGCCTGTAGTGACAGGACAAGGGGGAATGGGTTTAAATTGAAAGTGGGGAGGTTTAGATTAGATATCAGGAAGAAGTTCTTCCTGGAGAGGGTGGGAAGGCACTGGGACAGGTTGCCCAGAGAAGCTGTGGATGCCCCATCCCTGGATGTCTTCAAGGCCAGGCTGGATGAGGCTTGGAGCAACCCGGTCTAGTGGAAGGTGTCCCTGCCCATGGCAGGGGGGTTGGAACTAGATGGTCTTTAAGGTCCCTTCCCAAATGATTCTATGATTCTATTTCTCAAACCCTGGTATTTATGTCCCTGGAGCATGGCAGCCGGGCGCTTTGGAGCAGAAGCAGCTCCCGGCAGCCACAGTGACTCCAGTACAAAGTGAGCAGAGATGGAGAAAACCACTTTGAAAGCCTGAAAACTTACTGACAGATATTAATTAAAAATTCAGTGTGAAGAAACATCAAACAACGCATCTTTGACTCAGACAAGTGTTTCTGATGCCTGTCTATCATTTAGCAGATTGCAAGGCCTTATTAACAGGTATAGGAGAAAACGTTGAAAAACTAAAGGGCCTGTTTTACCAAAAGCCACTAGATGGGGATGCAAGGACACTTTTCTGCTCCTTCTCTTACACTTGGATCCCCATTCGGTTGTGCTTGAGCTAGCCTTTCCCGCAAACATTGGCTGTTGTCTTTGCTTTTTCTTTCTAGGAGCTGACAGAGGTCATCTGTAAACGTACCACTCGCTGACCTTTCATCCTGCGTGAATCAGGCCTTAGGCAACGGTTACGATGTGATTACTGCTTGCCGAATTTTATTCTCTGCGTCAAGGGAAGGGTGAAGGACTTGGCTTTCAGTTTGCGGATTAGCCTTCCTTTATAGGCTGTGGAAAGGAAAAGTACTTTCTATTGAACACAGTGGGGGAAAAAAAGGTATTCAGCAACCTGGTAATCTCTGAATATGGCCATACTTTGGAATAGTTACTGCAGAAAAAAGCCAGGAGATTTTTGCTGAGGCCCTATAGTCAAATCTCTGGGCTTTTTTTTTCCTCCTCCTTTGAAATCCGTATTTCTCCTATGAATAAGAGAGATAAAATGAGAAAGATTGGTTCGGCAGAGGTGTAGGCAGGATCAGCCCTGGCGTCTAGGGCAGAAGGACTCCACAGAGGTATACCATGAGCACATCTGAGCTGCGGGAATCCATGCAACACGCACATAATGCTATGGGGCGTAAGGAGTGAGGACGGCTCCAGCTACACCATAATTTTCATCTCTGACCTCCTTGGCCTTCTTCAGCGAGCACCCACTCTTACGAGTTTGATCTTGTCAGGCTATTCGGTGCTCATTAATTCCCAGCTCCTGGAGTCAGGTGAATGTGAAAAAAACCTCTCCTAGCATATTTTCCACAGCCAAATTCCAGCTTCTGCAGTATGGTGGGGAACCCACAATGCACTCCAGGGTTCAAACCACAGAAGATGCTCTGAAAGAAGTCCAAAAATGGGTACATTTAAAGAAATTTCCTGAAAGCTTTCAGTGGTTAGTAGGGAGGAGAGAAGGGGGATTCAGGGTGTCTCAGGCAGAATAACCAGCTCAGATGGGGAGCCTGCTAAGAAATGCTTTGGTAAATACTCTGAAAGAAAAAAAATCTTACACCATAATGATAAATTCAGAAAACTGGGAGAACCATTCAAGTTTTTAAGTGATGACATGTCTGTCTTACTCAATACACTTAAAACCTGGAGCTAATGCCACCAGTTTATAGCAATCCATGTTTTAAGGATTGGAAGCAGAGGCAGGGGAGACCGTTTTGTGTTTTTAAATTGCATCTCCATAAATTGCTAAAAATTGATTGTTAGGTTTCATTCAAGATAAACAGATGTGCCATTGGTTTTGCTGAGCGAGAGGGTGGGAGGGCTACAGCGGCAAGGGCTGAAGGGGCACTGGGACTGCAACAGTGGCCATTTCCCTCTATTCTCTGTCTGTCAGACACCACAGGCAGCTGTCCTGAGCCCACCTCT
>NW_010242981.1:46603-53899 GCF_000690775.1 Eurypyga helias | reverse complement strand
CTGAGGTGCTCCCTGCAGCTTGAGCAGGTACTGCAGCCTCTACCTATTTTTCTTCTATTTCCCCCCCCACACACACACTGCTTAGTAGTCTCCTCATGGTGACAACAAAACCTCTGTTTTCCAGGAAACCATTTGAGCTTTATGGATTAGCCATGGTAGGCACTTGTAGACCTCCATAAAGCACGTTGACACACTCTCTGGTGTATTACTAACTCGACTGAAGAATTGATCAGAACTGATAGAGTTACAGGGCCCCGAGTCCCTTCACAATCTGCCGTTGTGCTGCTCAGCTCTTACAGAGGCAGCAGAGCCAAATCCAGTGAAAACTATTCCCTGGAACATACCCCTTCATCCTGCCCTTGGCTTTGCGCGGCGGCAAGAGCTACGCACCCACAGAGGATGATGCGGAGGATGTGCTCCCCCAGTTGCTGCTGGTCCTCCTGGGGACAAGCTCCCCCTGGCACCCGCAGGTATCCCCAAAACGAAGCAGGGAGTGCCTGCAGGGTCCTGCCCTGCCCGTGCTCAGGGCTGGCATGGCCTGGGGTGTCTCCTGCACCCTTAATGCAGCTGTGCATCTCCCATCTGCTCCAGCACCAGCTCTTTGGAGAGACTGCTTACATTGCAGGAAGATATAGCAAACTCAGTAAATGTGGGTGCAGGCTTGCTGGGGATGGGATGCCATGCAGTAGAGAAGCTGCCAGTCTACTGCAAGACCTCAGCAAAGCCTTTTTTCTTTTCCTCTGCCTCCCAACAGCTCTTCCTTTTGCTCACTGAGGTGATCAGTCCCTTGGAGCAGACTCCATGCTTTGTGGGACATCTACGCTTTATTTCAGCCCACGACCTCCGAGTCTTTGGGAAGTCAGCTGGGTGTCGGGTGTGTAGTCTCTCCCCAAGCATCCTCTAATGTCACGCTCCTACAGAAACATCTCCTGCCTCTGCTTGTCATTTACAAGTTTGAGTCTTGCTGGGATCCCTGAAGACTGAATCGCAAAGCCAATACTTGATTCAAAGAGTTTCTATATGAGGGGTTGGGTGGGATACGAAGGATGTTCAGATAATTGAAAAGGGATCAGAAATGGGTGAGATAACAGAGGAGATAAGGCATTCGCTTCCAATCCTAAATGTGCAACCAGAGCCCAAGTGCTATTCACCACACACTAAGCTGTGCCCACGCTCGTAGGAGATAGCAACACTGTGCTCACTGTCAAATTCAGATCCATAAACACGCGTGGTTGAATGGAATGCCACAATACGCACACGGGGGAAGAAGCGCTGCCGTGGAAAGGCATCGCACGCACAAGTCTCTGTGCTGCCTGCGAATCACACACTGCCAACGGGAAAGGACAGCGAGGGAGGTGCTCAGCTTTTCAGCTCTTTGGAGTCAGGATACAGTTTATAGCCCCCAACTATGTTATTGAAACACAGATTTGAAATTATGTCAAAATATTATCTTATGGTCTTATTAGACAAAAAATGTACAGTAATGACTAGTATGACCATAGGGAGCAAATAGAGTTAAACTTTCATAACTGCATGTGGATAGATATACAGGATACTCAAGAAAAAAATGGGATTATTTTACTGCAAACATCAAGCACAGACAACCTTCTATCACCTTGTAAAATGCTGGAGGTTTTCCAGTTTGTAAGCTGTGTTCCGTTGTAACACCTCAATGGTTTATTTATTTTTACCTGAACACACACACAAATAAAAGGATGTTCTAGGAGCATTTTGCACCCCTGCCATTCCCTCCAGCTATGAAGCATTTCTGCTGGGCTCTTCACCGAGTCCCGCACCACAGCCAGATCCAGCTGGGGTCAGCACCCTGTAATGCAGTGCAGAGCCCTGTGCTAGCCTCGTGGGGTGACCCTGGACAATAGAGGGGTGCAGGATGAGCCCCAGCAGCCCTTGGAGGCAGCCCCATGTACGTGCATAGGTAAAAACATGCAGCACGTGTCTGGGCAACGGTAAGGCACTTAAAATCCTTTCAGACAACGATGCTATTTAAGTCATCATTGCAGCAACTGTAACTATTGCTGTAGTAAGTCCTGCATGGCCACAGAGGTCATGACAGGCCTTCATGGCAACAGCTCCCTCCCTCTGTCCTTGCTCTCCCATGCGGCCCCAAAACTCTCATTCCCTTTCCCAGCACCGGATTTTAACCACTTACCCCAGGAAGGGTCTGATCGCTGAGCCAGGAG
The DNA here is from genome assembly GCF_000690775.1 of Eurypyga helias. Lineage (NCBI taxonomy): Eukaryota > Metazoa > Chordata > Aves > Eurypygiformes > Eurypygidae > Eurypyga > Eurypyga helias. Next base: position 51,698 of record NW_010242981.1, on the reverse strand, counting down.
GTGAGCCACAGCTCCAGGCAGGTGTGAGGGTTCCCGAAAGGACCAGCACCAAATATCTCAGTAAATTCAACGTGGCATGACCATAACTGCTTCAAAAATCCCAGGAAAGAAAAGCAAATGAAGCAGCTCCAGTGTAACTTGGCCATCTCTCCTTGCTCCGTGGTGCGTGCCATCGGGCTTGTCTTTGTACAGCCCATGTCCACGCTGCAGATTCCACCTTTGCCCCACGTAGTGACCACGTGCTTTAAAATGAAAACCCCGATGGCTTCCACTCACGTGTTGCCTAAGGAGTGTATCGTGAATACAAATAACACTGCTGGGGCTGCTGAGGGTACCTCCCGCCGTTCAACGCTCATCGCGCAGCGCTGGAGGGAAGCGGCTCGGTCAGCTCCGGCACCTTCCCATCTGCAGGTTTTAACGTGATTCCCAAGCTGTTAGCCGACCTAACCCAGAGCTATGGTTTTCGTCTTTTATTTTCCTTCCCCTCCTTAAATAATACACACATGAGTGAGCTTTCCTGAAGCAATGAAGATGCTTTTGATCTCGATTACTGGTATCAGCTATAGCGAGAAAATTAAAATTCAGGATTTGTTACCAACACTTTAATTATTCAGTGTTACCAAGTTGTCACCAGGCCTTTAATTATTTTTCAGTTTATACCTGATTTCCCAGACTATGATAGCTTTAGTGATGTTAAGGTAGATCGGCAACTATTTCTATTACAGAAAACGTCCAGATCCTTTATGATGCTGGAGATTGGAGATGACAACGTTAATAAAATTCAGTCGTCTCCCGTGCCACCAGCCACCATCAATACAGTGTTCATCTGCAGTTGGCATGCTATTTAATTATGCTCTTTTGGTACCAATAAACACTTAATAATATATTCAAAATGAGTAAACAGGATATAACACTGTCTGTGATTCTGCATCTGCTTAAAGATTGGGCACAAGCCATAAAATCTCACTGCCAAAGCCTCTCAGCAGTAGACTTGGCATTTCGGATGATCGTGTGACACCAGGGAAGTTATTTATATACAGGGTACGTGCACCCAAGACACTGGTACTATTCTGGAGATAAGGCAGAAGTTTCACAGGTGATTAACACCAATTATGCAGCTAGTTACCCTTGTTTACAGAGACGTTTGTTTTAACACACCAGACAATTTTGACTCAGCAAAACCTTATGCAAAGCAGGAAACCTTAGTTACAATGAGGGAGCTGGTGCAGATACACTCACAAAACCTCACCAGACCCAGGAAAAAGGCAATTTCCCAAGTTTCTTACCAAGCCCAGGGCAGGAAACAAGTAGGAATATTTTACCTGCAGGGTGGGAGCATTTTACCTGCTGGTGATCCCCATCACTGGAGGAGTCCCTGAGGAGCTCATCCCACTGCTGTATCCAAATGTCACTTAGCACCCATCCCGGCTGCCCTTCACCCCAGCCAGGCCCACAGCCCCGGCTGATGCACGTGCCCAGAAAGACCACGGGCATCTCCAGGCTGGGCACACAGGTCCCACCACCAACTCGTGCGAGTTGAGCGCTCTGCAGACCGGCTGGGTTGAGGGTTTCTTGCCTTCGATACTGCTCGGCTAACTACCCACCTGGGGAACAAAGTCCAGCAGAAGGCCTGCCCAAACTGTTCAGCCTGGATGGAGGCGTCAGGGGTGAGAGTTGCTGGGAACATCTGGGCTGGGAAGGCAGAGCAAGGTTTTGGGGAGAGCTGCAGGTGCCGTACAGGAGGGGTCCCTGCTGCCAGCTTCAGGAGAGGAGGGGGCTGCGCCCACTCCCATGGAGGTGAACTGGTCAGGTTCAGCCAGCCAACACGGTAAGGAGGGCAAGCGAACAGGAACAGAAGAGGGCACACAAAGCGCCCTGCTGCCACTCCAGGTGTTGCCCAGCAGCAAAAGCAACTCACCAGGACACTGTGGTGGGGTCACCTTTTTCTTTACATGGGATCTTGAAATCCTTCGGCATATCTCCTCATTTTCTGTCTTGGAAAATTGCTTGGAAGATCCTCCAAGCTTCGCAGCCCTTCCCAGCTGCTCCGCAGACCCCTGGGGCTCTCCTCGCTGTCCTCTTGAGCTGCTTCCAACTATTAAGACTTGGAAATTTCATTCCACTGATTTCTTTGCAACAGGAAAATGGGCAAAGCCCACTTGTTAACATACCTAATCCTGGCCCTGCTGCCGATGAATAGCAAAATAAGGAACTTGTGTCTCACCGTGCTCTGTTTTACACTGTGCTTGAGCACCTTGGAGGTAAAACACAGGGAGAAAAGCCTTGAGCAGGTCCAGGGTCTCCCAGCCACTGCCGTAATTTGCTTTTACAGCAGACAGGGCTTACAGGTGCCTGCCTGACCGCTCATGCCAGCTGCTGATTTTTTTTCTTACTATCTAATGATACTCATTGCCCAGAATTAATTAGCAGATGTACCAAATAACCTTTCTAACCAGCACCTCTATTTCTAGCCTGCAGCACCTTTTGCAAACAAATTTTACATGTTTGAGATTTAAATTCGTGTTAAATCATTAGTGCTGATCTTGCAGAGATGGGGAAGCAAGGGTTGCTAACACACTACCCGAGCGCTCAAGTTCATTGCGTGTTTTATACCATTTCTCTCTCCGCTAATTGACTTAACGCCACACACAGCTGTGAGGGTATTTGCAGCCCCGAAAGGACCGTGGCACTCCGGAAATGTGCTTTCTCACGTTCCTATCTGACAGCTTGACTCACAACTGCCCCTCTCCACCACCACACCCACCCCCCAAAATACTCACGTCACACAGATGTGGATGATTACTGCCTGAACCAGAACTAACTTCTCAGAAAATTGTACTTATTGCAGGACAAATTGAGTCTGCTATGGCAGAAGCCAGAATAATTGCTCAGGGGAGCATGGGGCTTATCCAGCAGTTAATTCATTATTTGTACCTGCTCAGAGCCAGGATACAAACAGCAGGCAAGGCGGCAACAAACAAGGTACAAACTTCAGTATCTCAGGATCAATTTGTTCAGATAAAGGCTTATTGCCATCACAGCAAGGTTGCAAAACACCTCTACAAGCGCTTAAGGGGGAGGTGTGGAAATAAGAGGAGGGAGTGGCTTTACAACCATCCTTTGGTTTTGTGATAAGACACACGCAGACATGAATGCAATTAATGCTGCGGTTTGGGCTGTGCCATGCCTTCCTATGCACCCCAAAGTCAGACTAGAGGGGAAACACATCTCAAGCAGGGAGGGCAAGTGCTGCCTTCCCAACGGTGCCAGGATGCGGCACCCAGCAGCTCCTGCAGCAGCTGCGGCTGGTGTTGCTGCACGTCAAGCTTTAGAAAAAAAAATGCTTTCTCAAAAGCAGTGTTAACAACCAACAGCGCCAAAAACGATGCTGGTGCTGAGGTCTGCCATCTTCCCAGTGACAGTCACCATACCAGGGCTGACCTCGCTGCACGCTCCTGAGGATACGCCCTTTGGCTTCTCTAAACACACATCCCAGGGGGCCGGGGGCTTTCCCACAGCCACCCAGAGCGACCCCACGTCGGCCCGTCCCCACTGCCCACTCTGCCATTGCATCGGTGCGTGCAAGCCCCAGGAGCAGCACTCGGCCACCCACCCCAGCAGCAGCTTCCCCTGGTACCGCCGGAGATGTGCCATGGCCACGTGCTGAGACACACTGTGGTGCCAGGGCTCAACTGCTTCAAGGGTCTCCAGAAGATCAGGCAAGCCTTATTTTTTAAAAAAAAACATGCCATTTATCAGGGCACATGACCAAGATCAGGCTGCAGGCGCTGTGGGAAATCCCACCCGGCCCCAAGGCAAAGCAAAGCTGCTCCTAACTTCAACATCACCTCTCTCACGCCTGACAAATTGGCATAGCATGTGTTTCTGTTGAGTTGGTGGATATCTCCCCAACTTACTTTTTTTGGGTCCTGACTGGTGCAGGGAATCACAATGAATCTTCCTTTGCCTTGCTGCATTCACACTGGGGTTACTGTAGTATATTTTTTAATACACTATTTTAGCTTACATTCACATTAGCTCAATCTGATCTATTATTGCTTAATACTTCTATAGAGTTCATTTATTTGTTAACGTGGGACAGTAAGATTACTACCAACCTTTCATTCTCATGAAATGCAGAAGTGCCAGGTGAACAAGGTGGTGGACAGTAAAGAGTATGATGTGGTCTCAGAGAAGACCAAGATGATGTGAGGCAGTCACATTTGCTACTATGAATAGCTGAGGAGTTACAGGCATGGGACAGCTTTTTTATTTCAATTGAGTGAATGTATTAGTCAGAATAATCTCAGGTAGATTTATGCTATTTGTTCTGCACCATTACCCAGACATTTTTGCTAAAGCAAAGAGTAATTAATCTGGTTGTCCCCCTTGTATTTGTAGGTAGTGCAGATATAGTCATTTTCCTATTCCATAAAAATAAATACTTCCCACATGGGAAAGCAGTTATCGTAGAGTGAGCATGTTTGACTCGGTAAGGCCGCTCGGGTAGCACCCTATTAGCACAGCCATTTTTCCATCAGTCCCCAAATGGGACAGAAGCAAATGCAGTATGAATTCACACAACACACTGGTCAGAGAAATACCTAGAGAGAAAAAAAATAATAAATCCAGTCCGAACCACTCTACCCAAACCACCCCATTGCCCTCATTACCGGCCACTACAGACCTCTGCCGCTCCCCTGAAATGACACCACCACCATCTTCATTTCAAGACTCGTACCATCACTTGGACTGGACTTGCATCTGGCTTTGGAAAAGTCTAAGCCAGGGAAGGGAGAGCAACCAGAGAAGTCAGCATGTCTGGGAGGCGAGCAGCAAAATCCATCCATGAGCTAAAGGAGAGAGCACGCAGCTAAAAAAGGAGTTGCATTTTCCTTCTGATCTTGCAAGCACTTAAAAAGATGCCCATAGCTACACATGTGAAAGATCCACACTGGAATTATTGACTAGCAAAGTGTTGGTGAAAAAAGGGAAAGTACAGGAATGAGAATTGATTTCACCTCTCCCTAATTCTCCTTTGTAGTAAGAGAGTGCCTGTTGTCTTGGTAGTTGAAGGAAAAGCCCCAGCTAGCCC
>NW_010242981.1:15399-46572 GCF_000690775.1 Eurypyga helias | reverse complement strand
TAATGCACAGCGGGATGCATGCAACCCTACAGCTGAGCATGCCTGCAAGGGGGAGAGCCCGTGGGCAATCACCTACCCCTCTGCCTGCAGCCATCTCACCACTGCTCACCCCCACCAGCACCCCCACCCCACCTTCGCTCATAGAAAGGGACTGAAGCACACAGCACAGCTCTGCAAGGAACCCACCCAGTCCTCTTACCCTCCTCCACAGCTTCTTCCTCCCATCCCTGCTAAGGGCTGGCGGGCGCCGCAATCACCGTGCACTGCCCTGGGGTATCTCGTGCTCCCGCGCCACTCTCTTTGGTGATGCTCAGCCCTTGCCCTGCTCACACAGCTTTGGGGAGCTGCTGGCACAGCAAGAGTCTGATCCCTGTTCCTCAGCAAAGTCAAAACCAGCCAAACCACCAGTCTCGCTGGCAGCAACACACTGCCCTCACAAATCATCCCAGCTTTTTCCCCTTACACCTGCTGGAAGTGCCATCCCAAGCCCGCACCACCCCACATGCGGCAGTGGAGGAGCAGAAACCAGCCCTGAATTTTTGAAGCCAAGGTCTGCTTTCAGCCAGGCAGCAAATGAAGTCCTTCGGAAAGCAGGACATACTCTCCACGGAAGAGATTTCACATCAGTGCATAGGTCCATCGGTGAAATTGGTCGTTTGATGAAGTAATTTGGGAGCGGGGCCCCACACCCACAGCTGGACAACACTGACATTTCGGTTCTCTACCGGCTGCGCCGCAATAAATGGAGCTGTCAGGTCAGAGCACGCCGTTTCATTTTCATTCAAGCACCTATTTAATATTCATCATGTTATAGGGGGACATTTTTATGTCGGGAAAAACACAAGTGCTCTCCCGAAATGACTCAAGGGCAATAAAGAATAAATTGTCTTTAAACCTGTATAAGGGATGCTGGAGTCACAAACAAGGCATAAAATAATATGGAGGTGGAAAGTGCTTTTTTCTTATTAGGTTCATCAAAGTAAAACTAGGCTGGCAAGCTTGTTCTATCAAGCAAATGGATGTGGTAAAGAAAGGAAATGAAAATTCTGATCCATATTCATTGTTTCAGTGTCAGCAAGGGAGAAAAAAAAAGCTCTCCTTTAATTTTATTTTTTTTGCTATCGAAAGCCGATCTGAAGTTATACCGAAAAAAAGTGAGCAAAGCTGATAAGGGAAGCAAAAGAAAATCAAAGATAATTAATAGAAACAAAGCAAGCAGCAGCAGAGGCCAGACGAAGTGTCTAATATTAAACAAAATGCAAAACGCAGCACATGCTTGACTGCACCAAGCAGCGGCTCCAGGCGCCGACAGCATTTTAATAAGGAGATTTCTTTTCCAAAGCTCCCAGCGCTGGCCCGGCCAGCACCGCCGCGTGTTATGGCCACCGGCCTCCCCGCATCGGCGGCGGCATTTGCCTCCCAACACCCCATGGATTGCTCTTTTCTGTTTAATTCAGGTTTTATCGCAGTCCTGGTGGCAGCACCCAGCGGACCCGTTGCGTCCCTGAAATAAAGATGGACTAATTCCCAGGCTGAGAGAGGCTCACACCTCAAACAGCAGTTTAAGGGAGAAGAGGAATAATGACTAAACAAGGGGGTGGCTTCGTGCTGGCATGGGCATGTGTCCTGCATTTCTACAGCCTTGCTTAACGGACACATTGTTCTCTGTAGGACAAAGACGGAGCAGACAAGTTTCACCTAAGTCCCACGTGCCACAGCCGAGACCTGGGAGGGAACCGGTCCTACTGCCAGCGCCCGTCCTCAGGCTGCGACGCTCCCTGTTTCATTTCAAATCTCACAACTCTGGGGGTTTTCCCATGCTAGCATCCACCCTCGGGTTCATGCAATGAGGTGAGACAAGCTGCTTTCTGACTTTCAGTTGTACCTTCCGGGCTGTCAAGGTAACGGAAATAAGATGATGAAGAGTAGCTTTATGTGGAAAAATAATCAAGATTTCCATCATTTGGGAGAGCCATCCCTCATGAGTTGTGAGCAGGGTTGCCAATTCAATTCAGTCAGTCATACGAAAGGGAAGTCATAACTGTGTGCAGTGGGGACTGCAGAGAGGATCCGTCAGACTCACCTGAGACGCCAGCTATTCATTTCTAAATCATGTTCTGCCAGTGCATCAAAAATGCTGCAAAGCTGTGCAAAATTGAAGAGGATTTTTTTGGTGAAAGATGATCCATGTTACATGTACAGGAGTGACGATGGAAGGGCAGTTTGATCCCTCCGGCCTTTCTACAGCCCACTGAGTGCGATGAACAGATTTGTGCTCCTTTCCCTTACACCTGCCTTCAGTCCCACAGGCTCATCAGCACAGATTTTTGTGGACAAACCTGGACGAGATTGGGAAATTGTGCTAGCCTCTACTCCTGTAGAAAACACAGAATTGTGGAGAGCAGTTTATGTAAATATACTCTCTTTCCTCAGAAGGGGACAGCGTTTTTAATGACAAATTGAGTGAAATCTCACTTAGCATGAAGCAAATAAAACAGTAAATATTTCAAGTTACCGCTTTACAGTAATAGACTGCATTTAAAACTAATTGCTGTGGATCTGCCATACCATACAAAGGAACAGAGTGACAACGCAACCGTGATGTGACACATCGGCATCCAGCTTTTCATCTCAATTCAGACTTTGACAGGCTCCATCAGCTGATTGCATTAAATGTATGAAATGGTCTTTTCCACCAGTCTCTGCTGGAGAAGAAGTAGCCATCTCGTGATGCTTCTCAGCAATGAGAAACCCACCTGAACGTCATCACTGCCACCACAGAGTGCAGCAGTCAGTCACGGGGTAGAGTTTATACAGATGTAGGTCTCTGATGTATGTAGGGGCTCCTCTGCCAAGCTCATCATGCAGATGCCACTGCAGTAGAGATCACAGCCAGGGCTGGGACTGGGATATAGACCCCCATTTTCTCCAGGACTTCCAGACACCGGAGGATGAAGTGTTTTTCCCAGTTAAAAACGTGGTGTGGAGCTGTTAGAGAAAACAGATCGCTGGAAGTTTCTCTCATATGACCTGTCCCCGCTGTGGCTTTTCCTGGCAATTCCTCCATGCGTCTGTCCCTGGTTCAGACGGCTCAGACACTGTCTGGGGTTCGGCGAATTGTTTCTCACACCTCTCAAACCAATCAGTTAACCTACAGTGGCCAGAACAGTCACTGGTGCTTCAGCTGGGCTGCAATCAAGCTAAATACATCTGGATGCACTTGGCCTACTCCACACAAAGTCAAAAAGCTTAACCCCTCTGCTGTAGAAGAGGAGCTGCCGACCACGTTTCTCGTGGTACACGTGGATCTTTCACTGGTCTGAGTCATCCACTGATGCGATGTTCTTCTCTAATCCAGTCCCTGAACTAAACTGACCAGCAATGTGGAAGGCAAAACAAGATTGTGCAATTAAATCACCTAATTTGCCGCATGAGTTGTTTCAGGATCGATGAATTCATACTCACAAAGGGTGCTGAAGGTGGACAGCTCTAAGGAAGCAACAGATAATAACCTACAAATGATCTGATCATCTCTAAGTGAAGTCAACAGGCATCATTGACTGACTTTGGACCAGATACATCCCCCCTGTGCCATCTCCAAATACAGTTTTGCCTGATGCTACAATAGTGTCAGAGGAGCGACCCTACCTGCACGTTAATTCCTGCTACACCTGAGTTTCAGAACGCAGTTACCAATGGCTAGTTGCGATGGAGAGCAGAAACGTCACATCGTTCCTTGGCCTAACGCTGCTGCTGCGCAGTGCTGTGCCTGGAAACACCATGTCTGGGCTCCATCCATCTGCTCAGCCACTTCTGCAGAAAAGCCACTCGAAGCCTGCTCATACGGGGCAGGAGCCAGATTGCACCCAAAACGAAAAACAAACCACAACTGCCATCTTCCTCATCTGCAAAACTAACGCTTGGTGCTCCACTTCACCCGCGTACTGTTGAAGGATTCTTCACCGTTATTATGTTTGAAGAGTTTTTTCCAAATGTCATACTGGCATGTAACAACCACAATATTCATAACATGCAGGTGAACTTTCATAAAGCAGAGGAGAAAATTAACATTCTTCCTTATCAGAGGAAATTGAATCTGATTATTCATTCCATCAAAACATCTCTTCACAGACAGGATAAATCCCATAAATTGCTTTAACTCATGTATCTGTCTTGAGCTCATTCCATACGCTATTGTAACAAAGCATGTAATCAAAGTAAATGAGCATAATTACCCACCAGTGCAAATAGGGGGTTTCTGGATTCTTTTCGCAGACATTTAATATGTGACCATTTTACCACATGTTTACATTTAAAAATAAGAATAAACTGTATTAGACTGGCAGATAAAAGGGTATACATTAAAAATTCATGCGGAAAGCATCCCACAGCCATGATTACCATTAAAATTATTCATTCAAATCTACTCTTTTCTCACCAAATGTAAATGTAACCAAACCACAAAGCGTGGCCAAATAATAACCCATTTCAAGGGACAGTGGGGTCCCACGCTATCAGACTTCACAGCGACGTGCTCCTGTCATTTCTCTCTATGGGGTAGGAACAAGAAACGACTGTGCGCAACTCCGTTTACTGCATGGTAGTTCAGATGAATTCCTTGGTTTTTTTACACTCATGGTTCTAGTCTTAGTTACCCTAAGGGGTCAGACAGATTTCTTTAGGGCAACCTCACAGCCAGTAACACCCTCCAAGCACATCCCGTCCCCATCCACGCAGCCGCACCGGCCACGGGGGACTGCCGCCACCCGGGACATGCTTGTCTCCACAGTTACAGCAAGTCCAGGAGGAATTACACCCGACTTCATCTTCCACGTCTGACAGAAGCAGGAGGCAACGACCCCATCGTAAGCGTTACGAGTCAGGTCGTGTCACATCACAACAGCTTAACGGCGCGGCCATGGCACAAGCCGTGTCAGCAGTTAAATGACAGTCACCGAGTCCCCTGTCAGGTCGGGGCGCCGGGAATCAAGTCACACATGCATATTGATGGCACGTAATGGTATGCGCACAGATACATCTTCATAAAGATAATATAAATCAAGCTCCTGTCCAGGACAGGCGCATGTCACAGCCGTAAGATGTGGAAGTTAATTCATTTAAATTACATTTTAAACCAGACAGAACCGTAATCTGTCCCGAGGCACATTAATATATCAGGTATCCTGATCCATCTTTCAAAAGGTCCTGAGTTAGATCATTTTTTCCCGCATTACTACCTCCCGATTGCAAACAAGCTCCCAAATTATATTTAAACTACATTTCTCCTTCCATTTGCAAGTGCAAGTTACATATTTGGAAAAACCAAGTCTTTCAAGAAACCAGCTATGCCACATTAGCAGCAAATGACCTGGTCTCTAATGACAACTTCATACTTATCAGGACTAATCCAAACTGGAAGTGCTCAACCGATCTTTTTTTCCCCCAAGATAATATTTTCTTCATTTCCTGATGAAACTGGCCATGAATGTAAGTGCACTTAGGCAAAGAAAACTACACAATTAGGCTCTTCTTTGACACATACGAATACAAGCACAAGCTAATTTACAAGTCTAGTTACGTTGCCTTGCAGGAATTTTTACACTACTCTGCTTCCAGAGCAACGAAAATTACAGTCTTTGTTCTTGACTGTAGCACGAGCAGTTCAAGTGTTGGGTGACACTTACGGTGCGGTTGCTGGAGGGGAGAGGGGTTGAGCTGGGATCCAGCCCCCCTTACGGGAAAGCGCCCCAAGGCTTCAAGGTATTTCTGCAGGAGAAACGTCGTCTGATTTTACGTACCTCATACAAAAGCCCAAATGTTCGCGGCGTTTAGGCACAATGATACGCAGAGATGTAGCACCTGTGCACGCAAACATCCCCTTTCTGCGCCTAACCTGCCTCACCGCAGGAATGACGCGGGTAAGCAACGGTTCAATACTTCTCGGTGATTCGTTTTCTGTGGTGTCTCACTTCAGGTGCTGCTGTTCTGTTTTACCGGTGCGCGTTAGGAGTCTTGGAACAACGGAGAGAAAATGCCACAGAAGACAGATTGCAATAAAAATAATAAAAAGAGTTGCACGTTGCAATACCAAAGGAGGAAACACCTGGCAGCAGATGTGGAAATCAATAGTGTTGAAGCAATGGATGACAAAATGCAAACTCTTGCATTACCTGGTCATTAACCGCCCAGACAGATTGCCAGGGCATTTGGCAAATCCTTCACCCACACACGCTTTTAACTCACAATCACCTACGGGTTTTGAAGGGACGCCCTAGCTGGGACTATAGGAATTACCTTCCTGCACAGGAGCAAGATCTTCTCCCGTCTTCGGCAGGGCTCAGCACCAGCTACTTCAGGATAAAGTTTAGAAACCCCAAATAGACAAGGATTGGGAGTAATCCTTTTTCAACGTCATGACTCACTTTAGACTCTGAAAGGTAGGAATTGCCTTTCAGTGCTTCCAGGAGGCTGGGCATCCCTCCCAGCAGGATATCCAGAGCTCTTACGAACAGCAATAACCTCAGTATCTGTCTAAACAACTGATTCCTTTTCTTTGCCTTATGCTGCATTCTCAGACTCATGGACCCTGCAGGGCCACCAGCTCCTCGGTTCAATTTCACAGCTTAATTCAATCCCAAATTATCAAAACCAGGCAATTACATCGTGACATTTGAATCACCGTGCTGGATGACGAGCCGACATGGGATTCATGTGCACGCTGGCAGACACCAGCAGCCACTGTCTAACGGCAGACTCATGAGTCTTCCCCTGTTTTATTTTGTTCTACAAGGCAGCTGCACTCATTCCCTGAAGGGCATCACGGCACTATAACAACTCTGCAGCAGATGCTGTCCCTTGGCCAGTGCCGTCCACAGCCCCCAGCCCCAGCGTGAATCACGGTCCGTCCCTTTGGAGGGCCTGTAGGGCTTTGGCCAGAAGGTGCTAGAACACACGTGGGGACGCAGACTGCGTGAAGGCCTCCAAACTGAAGCACAAGCCCGGGTCCATCTGCCCTGCATAAACACACACTGCAGCGTTGTACCTGGAGCGCCTTGCTTCCCCACAGCAGTTCTACATAGAATCTCACAGGTTAGAAAAGACCTTTAAGATCATCAAGTCCAACCCTTAACATACTCCGACCAAGTCCACCACTAACAATGCCCCAAAGCACCACATCCACGTGCCTCTTAAATCCCCCCAGGGATGGGGACTCCACCACCTGCCTGGGCAGCCCCTTCCAATGCCTGACAGACCTTTCTGGGAAGAAAATTTCCCCTAATATCCAATCTAAACCTCCCCTGGTGCAACCTGAGACCATTTCCTCTTGTCCTGTCCCACCACTTGTCACTTGGGAGAAGAGCCCAACCCCCACGTCTCTGCACCCTCCTGTCAGGGAGCTGTAGAGAGCGATCAGGTCTCCCTGAGCCTCCTCTTCTCCAGCTGAACACCCCCAGCTCCCTCAGCCGCTCCTCACAGGAACTGTGCTCCAGACCCTGCCCCAGCTCCGTTCTTTTCTCTGAACCCCCCCCAGCCCCTCAGTGTCTTTCTTGTAGTGAGGGGCTCAGAACTGAACCCAGGATTCAAGGTGCAGCCTCACCAGTGCCACACAGCCCACAGCTCCTGCGCTGGACATCACCATTTGGACTGTAATTTACCCTGATGCTGAGGGCAATAACCACATGTTGCAGGTGTCACTTTTTGTTATTATTACACCAACTTTCCCACTCCAATACCTTTTTGAACCGCATGTTTAATTGAGTTTATTCCTTCGTTATTCAGACAGTACCATTCTCCTCACATTGTATTCCACAGAAAAAATATATTAAGATCTGGCAGAATTCTTCCTAATGGCACTGAATTGCTATTCCCCTTGTAAGTCTTACGCTATACGTGTTACTCAAAGCTTCAGTACAGAGCACCTTTAAAAAAAGATTCAAGCCCCCAATTTACTGGGGAACACCAGACTCTGCTTTTTATACCATAAACAGTTGTAGCTCAAAGGCAGAAGGTAGGGCCAGCAGGACATCATCAGGGACAGAAATAAGTGAGACAATTTCCCCTCACAATTCCATCAGCCTTTTTTTTGTTTCTTTTTAAATGCAGGAAGAGGAAAGTGCATTCCTGACACAACATCATCTCAATTCGATGCTGCGGGAGAAACACTGGATGGGTGGGATCCTGACCCGGGGAGGAAAACCTACTTACAACTCCATCATTTTTTCAATGAAACCGTAATATTCAAATCACTTTACAAAGCTGTGAAGAGCAACACAACAAGACCAGCAATGCCTTCGGCCCTAGTTATACACTTCTCCTGCGACAAGGCGCTCGGAAGTAACTGCGGATTGAGAAGGACCGCGTAGGCTGGTAGCAATTCTTCTTTTCTCTTCTTTCTAATTATTAGAATAAACAGCAGCATTGAGCTAAAAATAAGACCAAGCATTCTCCAAATCTGTAATTATTCTCCCAACTTGTACTTGTCTGCAGTATTTCTTTCACTAATCACTACAGCACAAAATATGCCAAAATTGTTTGAAATCCGAGTCCAATCTCAGACACAGTGAAAGACTAATAACGGATGTTGTTTACGCACATTTAATTCAACGTACCAGAAGCAATTTTCTCACTCTCTTTAGCATTTTATTTGCTTATAAATACAAGTCAATACCACAAGATGGCACTTTCTTACTTGCGACACACACTATTATAAACACTTACCCTTTCCAAATGTTCCCAGATGTTTACGACACGTAACTTCTCAGTGGTTTTGAAACATTTAAAAAAGCAAGACCTTCTACAAACTGCATTTGTGTTTGATGCATATTAAATGAGGTCAGGTAATTAAATTCAGAAAAGAATTTATAAATATTTCAGATAAGAAAATTTAAATACAAAAGCTGAGTTTGTATTAATTAAACTGAATAACAATTTAAACTGGCCATAATGTATCTACATGGTTTAATTTAATTTAAAATACTTTTTAAACAATCAGATCTTCTAGCCATTCATCAAAACACCTATCTACTCAACTCTTTAAAAAATACTCTTGGTTAAGAAACCACCTATGCTTTTTCACAACAATCCTTATTCTGTCCTGTAGGTGGAAATGAAGGAAAATCATATTCCAGACTAGAAAACAGGATAAGAAGGAAGAAACTTTAAAAAACCTGATAACTTCAGACACTTCAACTCATTCTTCCTTGCATTTCTCAAAATACATGATCTGGTTTTAAAGTCTTTGAACGAAATGTAAACACTAGAAAACTCATTGTTGAAATATGTGAAGAATAAAGAACCCTGCACTAATATAGTGCATAATGATGCTGTGTCAAACTTGTCATTTACAGTAAATGTCACATTTTCCTCAGGATTGTCATGCCTTTCTGGTTACTAATTCCTTTTGTTGTCTGTAGATACTTTTTTTTTTTTTTTAAATTCCCATTGCTCAACAGGAAGAGATGTATTTTATGGTCTCTTCAAAAAAGTTTCACAAGATCCAAGTCTTTGACTCCATATTTTTTTTTTTTTAATAAAGAAGTGGCAAAATCTTAAGCTTGCAATACTTCTGCCCCGTATATTACACACCAGGAGATTCCTCAAAAAACTGAGAAGTCGGAGAGTTCCAAAAAAGAAAGCAGTTAAGGCAGTCGATGTCTACATTTGGATTTCTTCTTTATGTTACATATCAATGTCTCCATCGTAGGCTAAGGTTAGAGGCTTCTGCTGCGGAGGAGTGCTTTGATGCTGCTTTGTTTTTTTGCTGCAAGGAAAACAGTTCAGGAGACAAAATTATAAACTGTAATAAGCTCAGAAACAATCATCACCAAACTTCAACAAAAAGAAACTTCCTATGCTGGCTATTTCATTTTGCAACTAGGTGACACTGCCGTACAGCGACAGTTTCCAAGAAAAAAAAAAAACCACATGGACCTGCTTGTGTGCTGTTACCTGCGTGGTTCGGACACGCAGCCTGCCGAAACGGGCAGCCAACTGTGCTCTTCATCTGAAGAGCAAATAAAGCGAATTTGTCTCCCGTGTCTTCTCACAGCTGACAAAACGAGGAACACCTCGTAGAAAAAAACTGAAATGAGAACTGTCTAGGAGTGGGATATTCTCATTTTTTCCTTGGCATGGTATTGAAGCAACAGTAATGATTATTGAGAAATACACTTCCTCACCAGCCTTTGGGTGATGGAGAACTATGTGATGTTATTTAAAAAACCCTCTGTATGCTCCACTGTGAAGCCACAGAGAAATGGTAGCGACACGGCTTGGAAAATAAGGAAGGTGCATCTCCTAAGCAGCATCCAAACGCTGTTATTTAAGCTTTTAACTGAAGAGAGACACTGAGAGAAAGAGAGAGAAAATAAACTGATGGTGGACGAAAGGGGGCAATGACGCTGTCGGGCCATAGTTGTGACTCTGGTTGCCTGCCCTGATCTGACAAGGGTTGGGGCAGCGGGCTGTTGCTCGCCTCACATCCTCCCAGACACCTCAGTGGAAGCGCCTTTCCAAGTATTCAAGGCAGAGAGCACAACGCTAGCTCTGTCAAGCCTGCGGTGACGGCTGCTTTGGAGGAGGGCAGCCATCTGCCCCACCAGTAAAGCCCAACACCAGTGATGCACTGGTGTAGACTGGGGCTTCGGTGTGCCCCGTACCCTCCCTCTAACACTGGCTGGTAAGAGCAGCTTTAGACACAGGCCATGTTTCTGCCTGATGTATTCACTGCAAAAACCTATTCAGGGATTTCTCGAGCTGGAGCGTGCATCCAGAAAACCACAATTAACACCAAGAGACCCAATCTCCTGTGAACAGTTATGCCATCTTTGAATCCATTTGTCTTCCTGGCATGCACAGTCCCCGGCAGCGGTAAGCTCACAAGGTAATAATGCACTGTGTGAAAAATAAAATCTTTTGTTTATTTTAAACGATCATTTCATCAGATGCCTCCTACTTCTTATATTATGGGAAATAAAAATTCCCCAGCGCCCTTTTCTACTCCATTCATGATTTCATAGATCTCTATTGTATTCCCACGTCAAACATCATTTTCCAACTGAATGCCCCTATTCTATTTAGTCCTTCCTTGAGCAGAAGCCAGCTCCTCGATCCAATCAGCCTCCTTGCCTTTTTGCAGTTTTATCTTTTTTTTTTTAGAGAATACAATAAAAAGCCCTTTCTAATCCCAGCAGAAGTCTGAATAAATATAAGGGCCTATTGGTAACCAGAAATAATTCTTTCCCTGCATGGCCACCACACTTCTTCATGATTATGCTGGTTAGCATTTACAATTTGGAGAGTTTTAAATTACTCTGAGGTATGGGCCAAATGAAGGCAGTTAAGTAATCCAAGCTCCATCCTTTCCTAAAGCCTTGAGGACTAAATCTCTGTGACACAGAACACTGGTATATTTTGGATTGTTTAAATAAAAGCAAACTAGCTTTTATTTAAGGACAAAACACACACCATACTCACCACATCAGGTAGGATGTAAAAATCAGGAGAACTATGATGAAGAACCCACCAGCTGATACTCCGTATACCCACATCTTCAGTTTCCCATCTGTTGGAAGATGAGGAAAAAGGACAGAGGGACAAAAGGAGAAAATAAAAAAAAACTTTATTCTAAAAAAATACAAATTCTTAAGAGATTTAGTAAAGAGAAAGCATACAAGCAAAATCAGTAGCATTATGGATGGGAAGATAGCACCACTGATGGGAAACACAGCAAGGACTGTCTGGGAATAATCCATAAACCCCACATCTATGATAGAAAAAAAGATGCCTGTAAAAATCAATCATTTTAAAGACAAAAACGTTAACCTTGGTTAGGAGTGTAGATTTTCCTCAATGAAATCTGAAAACAAACCCTTTGCCCTCAGTTTTGCAAAGCAGCATTATTTCATAAGCTTCCCTCTGGCTGAGCTCCTGCAGTTCATTACAGGCAGCCTGGCACAAGAATTACAACCCGGCCAAGGCTCCTGCCCGTGGAAGGAGCAGGGGCACGAGATAATTGCAGTACATCGGCTCAGGAGCCCCAGTGGCTGCTCTGGCAAAGGCAGTTCAATGTTGAGCTGACCCAGACAGAAACGCAGGTAATACCTGATATGTTTAGCCTAAAGTAAAGAGGGCTGAGAAAGGACGGGATTGTTCTCTGGAAAGACCTGGGGGTCAGTTGGGGCAAACACCAGCGAACGCAAGTGAAAAAGCTACTTAGAGCTGAAAAACGCCTGGGCAGCAAATGGAAATAAATTCAGCTTAGAATAAAAACAATAATACACTTTGTAATAGGGATAAAGTTGTGCAAGAGCTTTCTAGTTGGGCAGCAGGACACATATCAGGCTTTTAGACAAGGTAAGGCTCTTGATAGGGCTCTTTGGGTTGCAACGACAGGGTCTCCACTTTGCAACCCTTGCAAGAACCCCTCCATGTGCACGTGGGCTTGAGCGCGTTGAAACGTTTCCTTCTCAAAAGACGTCATTTGGACAGGCCTTGACTTACAAGCTTTGCATTAATAATAACAATCTTTAAAAGATCAATATTTCTACTTCTTGCTCCGTTCTGGCTGTACAGCTTCCCTCGTGGGGAGAAGTGACGGTGTTTTTTTCCATGCAGCAGTAGTCTGAGCCGATTCACACTAACGGAGCCGTTAATACAGACCGGAGACAGGAAAAGGAACCTGCGCCGTGCCCCCAGACATGTATTGACAGAGGCCATTTCAAACTCAGTCATGCGAGTGGGGAGTTACTTCACGGGACAATCGCTGAGCCTGTTTTACATTTTACATTTGATGATTTTTTTCAAAGCGAAAAATATTTAATCAGATCTCATTCTTTCTCTTTTTTTCTTCCAGCCTTTGTGGAATGGCTGAGTACCTCTCACAGGTTTTCTCTCCTCAAAACACTTACAGCCTATCTCCCACGGGAGAACTCAACTTGTCAGGGCTGGGTTGGGTTTTTCTTTAATTTTTTGCCAAAGTTTGGGTATGAAATTTGTCACCCTCCCATCTGGAGATGGCCAAGATGGCCTTAGCAGTCCTGCAAAGGGACTGTCACAGCCACAGAAAGGCATCCCACCACGTCTGCTAGGCAGGCAGCTATGCTCTCCATCACCCACATAAAGGCATTGGACCATGTCATCCAACAATTTCAACGATGCTATTTAAATTGCCTCTCAACTTGGAAAAAGTTTCTGCACCTGAACTCTGGCCTCCTAGAGCGTGGTAAAGAAAGGAAAAACACAGCCTGATTCAAAACCAGTTCTGTGCACTCCTGCAGAGCATTTAAAAGAACAAAACCATCAGCCTCATTAATTCATAATAAAGTTTGTGTTCCAAACTGAAAACGGGAAGGGAAATCACAAATTAAGAGGAGGAAGGCACGTATACTTTTACTGACAGATATAAGTCCTTAGACATACACAAATGTCAAGGACTACGGGAGTGAAGGGCAGTAAATGCCAACCATACAGGGAGCATTCACCACAGACCTGCTATCAAGAGCGTAACTGGTAGGTAACAGCAGTTTCCTGGCTCAGCTAGCAGCAATTATTGCAACCCCCCAGACTAGTAAGCCTGTTTAAGGGGAGTAATTACATATTTTGTCAAGTTAGACAAAGGGGAGTGATTTGAAGAGCACCAGCCTTGAGCTGGGGTCTGAAGGGCACATACAGACTGAAGAGTTACCTGCAGGATGCCACAGGGTTGGTGATACACTTGTCACACATGGGGCACATTTATTCCTTTCCCATACATTGTTTCTGTAACATTTCTGCCTTAAAATTAAATAACACCATGTTCTGTAAAAGCTCTTTAGTCCTTATTTCTCTTGTAGTGCCTGGGGGAGAACTGGCTCACAGATGCTGCACTGAGGTCAAGCCCACCAGAAGCTTTCAGGGCTGCAGCCCTGAATGCTGATTTAAAAGGAGAGAATTGCAGCATCCACCTACACCTCTCTCCCTTTTCCTAACCCCGTAAAGGTACCAGCTGAAGACCTGACACCTAAGTAAGGCAGCCTACAGAGGGCCACGGATGCTGACAAAAAGGCAATTAACCCCAAACCTGTGACTCAAACCGCTGGTGAACTGTGTGGGCTCCTGGATGATGGGTGTGATCGAAAACCAGCCAACTTGAAAAGGCTTTGGACCGAGCTCTATTAGCTCGGAGACTGTCAACGCAAAGGTTAACTACTGTATGCAAATCAAGTATGTAAATGTAACATTCAAAGTGTGATCACATATATCAGACAGAATTATGGCTCCCTGAATCCCCTAACAGAACCCTTTGTTACATGTTTGCTAAACTCCCGTGTTCATTACAAACTAATAGGAAAAAAACGCAGTGCCAGCTAGCAGAAGAGGGGTAAGGCCAGTATTTGAAATATGGGAGAATTAACGCATTTCAGGAAAACTGACACCTTTGTCTCCCATTTCAAAGTCCTATTTGCACTTTAGAAATTTATTTTGAATAAATCAATCTTGCAAAACAACATTCAAAATGGTTATGGGCTATTATAGCCTCCGCACCAGTCCTGTGGACCAGTCTAGGCACATCCAGTACGCGGTTCCAACTGGGAAGCGCTTTAGGGTGTGGAAGTCAGAGATCGGCCAGGGATGCCCTGCGTGGGCACGGCAGCTTCCCTGCTTTTTGTGGGGCGTTTTCTAATGTCTCAGCTTCAACACTTACAATTCTAAACTCTACGCTTTCTACCCTGCTGTTTTTTTCACATACTTTTGAAATATGGCCAGAAACAACCTATGTTTTCTTTAATGAAATCTTAAGTACTTTCTGCTCTGAATCTTCTGAAGCGCTAGTGATCAATATCTTTCCTGGTCCAAACATATTACTTTTAGAAACATCATCAGATAATAGTTCTAAGCATCTCCCCAAATCACATATGAGTATACTTTTGCAAAATATTATTGCTTCATTCTGTCTTTTCTATCTCTCAGCATAAGAGATTGTGATTACTCTGTATAGGCACAAAGGAATGAAAGATGGCATGCGAGTTAGAAAGTGGGAGGCTGCTCTGCAGCTCCCAGACACTATCTCTGATGTTATGATCTACAAAGCTTGTACCTTTCTTCTACAGAAACGTTGTAAAGACAATTTATTCCATTCATATTTAAGTTTTTCACCTGGATTAAAAGGTTGAATAGACCATCCTTTGAAAATGTCATGCATTTTTGAGTTGACAGGTTTATTTTTTCCAGCAATGGTCTTAACATCAGCTTTCTTATCTTCTAAACCTGGTACCTTCATGCAGTAATCCAGCAAACCATTTGATCTCATTATTTCCGTATATCCTCGCTCACAACCGCAGACTCCTCTCTAGGCAATAAAAGGGAATTCAGTATTAAACCAAATAGCAGAACAGTGCAAATTGTAGGCAAACTGTGAAGAAACCGCAAGGCATACCCTGCACACGCAACTTCCCCACCACCAAACCAAACAAGCCCGTAACCGGTGCCCACAAATCCATTTCAGTTCAAAAAGCCAAAATATATTTGGGGAATTGGTTGAAAAAGAGTCAGTAATTACAGAGAAGCCCAACATGCAAACATTTTCATCCTAGCAGGCTTATTAACAGACATCCATACAAACTCCTTTTGTCAATAACCATTTTCCCACTGACTCTGCTGGGCATTAGAAGATATGAACAAGAAACAATCCCACTTCAGATCCAAACCCTCCCAACGTGTTTGCGCTCTCTGTATTTCACAGAGCTTTCCAAAATGAAGTTTGCTTTCTTAGGGCCAAATATCCACCGCCCTGCATCAGGGCAGCTTATTCATTAGGTTTCTTAGAAGTCTGTGGTTTGCTAAATAGATGGCCTGTTTTCTGGATCACTACTTTAAAACAGCTTTTTTAGATTGTTTTTCTTCGCTAATTCTCTTGTAATTACAATGACGGTCTTGAGGATCTAATACCCTTGGTTATGATCCCGACAGGCGACTGATTCACAATCTCTGTGCTAAGAATTTAACCTTTGACATCAGTTTTGTTGCTGCATTTGTTGACAGACACGATCCTGAGCTATTCTGGACAGAAGATGAAGTCTCAAGAGTTTTTATAGCTTACAAATCCATGCTTATGCATGGTTTTTATGATCCTGTAGGCTCGCAGCCCTCTCACGACCACCCTCTCAGCCACATTCAATTGCCCATGAGCCAGTTCGCAACAGTAATTTGTCCCACCAGATCCTCAACTGAAGCTGAGAGCTGTGGAGGCTTTTTTAAAAATATAAATAATATATTGGCTGTTTCAAGGGTTTGGGGTTTTATACTCCATCACAGTTCTCACACAGTTAAGGCATTTTGGGAAGCTCTTACTCTGTAGCTCGGTACTGCAGGAAGGGACATTTGTAAGCCCGGGGCTCCCGTTTGCTCAGAGGCAGAGAAGTGGCAGTGGCTCAAAAATGCTCAGTATTTCAGCAAAACAGGTTGCTTCCAGGTTTCGCCTTAGAAGGCCCAATGGGGATGGTGGGATCACGTGCTACAGCTTCCCTATACTCATGGGACTTTCGATGTCCGTGAAGGAGCAGGAGAGGACATATGCTTTTATCTCCTCTTTTACAGAAGTCTTAAAAAGCTTGTTTTCTACAATACAGTACAATAGACTTCAATGGAAATTAAACCAAGATGATCCAAAACCCCTCCACGGAACAAAACTGAACTTGTAACACCACGTAAATACTCCCATCATTCGTTTTTGCAGGTTTATGATGGTTTCCTTTCAGACTGAAATTCCCCCAACTTCCTCGAGGTGGTACCATGGACACGCTGAACTGTTTTCTAGGTCCCGGCGTGCATTTAAGACACAGAAGCTAATTGACTAGATTTTGCGCTGTTAATTTCTCCAGCACATTCTGCAGCAAGCAATTACCTGTGTGCAGTAGGAGAAGGGCTTTCTGCACGCTGGGCTGCAGTGCCGAACTTCTGCAGGCTTCATCTGAGGAGCACACCCTCCTGTAAAAGAAAATGCTGAGTCCCTTCAAAGGTATGTTTTAAAACCCTTTTGATTTGGAACACCAGAGTGTAAGAAGTGTGCTTGCTTGCTTATTTTATATAGTTAAACACTAGGCTATTGAGCACATTAGCATAATATCTGTAGGCATTGCATTAATTAATTTGCCTTAACAAGGCACGGAATTATTATCATACCCATCTTGTTAATGGGGAACAGAGATATACAGATTTAAGCAATTTGCCACAGGCCACATAGGAAGTTGGGGACAGAATCGGGAATTAGATGTAGATCTTCTGTGTCCTCATTAATGTCTTATCTACATAAGAAGACATAATCCACATGACGCCCTTGCCCATCCTCACTTGGGGAAGTCTGTGCTTCAACAGGAATAAAAACATGTTAATGAGATCTTAACTACTCGTCAACCGTTGCACATAAAACTTTTGTTATTATCTTAGCTAGTCATTATAAACAGAACTAGATAAGAACATCTGCATTTTCATTTCTACTCTCTCCTCATTCACCCTGTGCATATTGAGAGAGATCCTACGGAGGACGTGCGAGCCCGACTGCCTTTGCCAATCTCTTGTGGAGCTTCAAAGGGCTGACCATGAATTTCCTGTTTCATCCTGCGCGGGCATTTTTTAGGAATCTCACAGTTTGAGCCATTTGAGATGCCTGCGTGTTGAATAGATGAAGAGGTACAGAAACTGGGCTCTCTACCACGCGTGTGATGCTCTCTTCTGTTCTCCCCAGTTACAGGGTGGTTGCACTAACAGCTGTGCAAGCAAGCCCAGGAAGCCCCTGCAGTACACATACACTCCTTCCTTCCCATGACCAACCCCACAGTAGGAGTAGCTCACCCAAACGCTGTCATGTAACGACATGTGTGATGTTGACCTGACAGCAAGGCTGCTGAGCTCCTGCACAAATCTGGACTGAAACTGTGGAGGAGCCAGGCAGGCTGTACAACTGCCCTCTCAGCAACTGATGCAGGAGAAGAAAAACCTGGATGGAGACTTTTCATTCATAGATGTGCATAGCAATTTTTGGATATACCTGTGACATTTACTCCATCTGAGCGCTGGCACCACACCGTGCGTACGTTGTCCTGCCAAAGGCTGGTTTTCCACAGGTAGTTGTAACACTTCCCTCCTGCAATATCAATACCAGTTAGGTTTCACCCTGCCACAAAACCAGACTGCACTGGAGGAACAGCACTTGTGGCCACGCTACCTGAGCAAGGCCGCGTTTCCATTGCTTGTCCGGAGCAGCTCTCCTGGTTCTCAGGAGACTGAATGACAAATGCCCTGGATCGGGACTGGCGACCCGTTGTCTCGAAGCTCCTGCCATTGATGCAGGTGAGCTCGCAGGAGCTCCACTCGGACCACTCCGTCAGGTGGCAGTCACCTGCACATTGAAAGAATAAACCACAGGGTTTCAAAAGGAATCAGCCTTAAAGGATAAGGGGAACCTAAGCATACAACAGCTTCAATAGTGAAATATGCCCAGTGGCATGCAATATTCAGATTTTCTGTTTCATGGGGAATCTCATTTTCTCAAAAACCAAAAGAAACCTTTTTCAGGGGATCTAGAAACAGCAGACTGAACATTTACCTTATCTGCTGAAGTACAAACTCTTACTGCAACAGCTGACTACTCAAAACTACTGAAGCATCTCCATCTCAGACAGCTATCACAGGCAGAAACACACTCGGACTTTCCAAAGACTTTACCTGGGCAAGGCACAGAGCACGGTAACTGCAGCGCACTCTCTTTTGATGGCAGCTCACCACATAACGCATTTTCTACGGGTTTGGATATAGCAGAAACAGAGGCATCGTGCACGACACACGTGAGGTTGCGGACTTGCAATCCATCTCCACAATGTCCACCCTACGGAATGACAGAATGGAACAGAGACACACACCACTGGTGTTAACAGATGACAAGAAGAAACACAATTGATTCTGCCTAAAAAGACTTCAAAGATAACAAGTTTGGTCTTTGGACTGCAAGAGTATCCCCAGTTTTGGGAACACAGATGGAGATCCCCCCTTACACATCTCTACAGAAGCTCAGAGGCAGAGCCACACAGCAAAGTGTGCCATAACCAAAGCAGAAGAGGTGGGTACCACGAAAGATGAACATCGTCTTTGGGGTCAGCCTGAACGCCTTTTACTAGAGCTAGTGAATTTACTGATTCTTAACAAGTGCCCGGCTACATGAACACAGACATTTTTGGCTTCTCTAAAGAGGGCAAGAGCAGAGCCTTGGAATGGAGATTTCTATGCACCTCCTTTGATGACACAGCCCAACAGCAGCACTACAGGGTTTAAACCCCGCAACACCAAAAATCCTCCAACACACGTAATGAGACTGCAAGGGATATTGTGCACTAGGCTGTTTTTGTTATTTATTGAAGGGACCTATTGGTTCTGAAGCAGACAAAGAGCACCAACTCGTGCCACAAGCTCTACCGAAACATCATCAGAAGTCAGGCACAGCCCGTTAGCCCTGAACCCCAACTGAACAAGCAGCAGGAGGCTCCATCTGAGCCACTCCACGCTCGTCAGCCCCATTCTGAATTACTCAGCCATACATCAAACTACTTGCGGAATAAACTTCCTTTACAGGAAAATCAATATTGTTCGGCTTAAGCGATGATCGAGGGCTGAGGATGCCGTAAGACTGAAGCACAGAGGCTACTTCTAGAGGCGGGAATTGTTCCATTCTCATCTGAAGAGCAGAGCCGCAATGATGTTTGAGGTGCATACCTTACACCTGCATGATGCTTCAGGAATGTGTGCCTCAAGCCTCGCAAAAATGGCACTTTACAAAATTAAGGAAATAAGACTTGAGAAGAAGAATGAAACATTGTTTTTATATAACCAAGGGAAGAGCTCCTTTGGATCGCTTGGCAGTGGATTCTTTTAAAATAATGGACTTCATCTGCAGAACAGAATGGACCCTGCTAAGTGCATTTCTGCTTGCTAGCAGGAATCTCAAGGATTGCTCTCCTGCACACACCTGGTAGCTTTTTCCATTCTCACCGTCCCTTCTGCTGCAGACCCACGATGAGGTGGAAATAAGAGCATAACTAGCTGTACTTAGAGCTCAGAGCAGTCGCTAATCAAAGGCATCTGAGAGAAGTATTAGTGGAGATTTACTATATGCAGCCAAATTTCAAGTTTTTAACACCATGTTTCACTTTAGTCAGTATGTAACTTACTGTTCTAAATTACTGTTTCACTACCAAAACCTCTATTGCGGTCTGAGATTAATGGTGTGTGAATAACTCATGCAGCTGTCAATTGGGTTGGAGCTCTCAGAGATGGCTGGTGCAAACAGAAGACAATGTGGAGAAAATTCTCGGGGGAAATGGGCACTAATCAAACTGCAGTGTATTTCCAGCTCAAAGTGGCTCAAGGAATGACTCAAGATTACTGGAAAGAACAAAAAAAGTTTTAAAAAGATAGGTATTCCTGTATAAACAATATGCAAGTATTCATATGCATATCAATATATAAATAGTTCTGTGAATACCAAGATATAAATATAAATAATAGGTGAAAACAACACATTTTTTGTACAGCAGTCTCTGCTACAGAACTCCACCTGGAACATTCTTCATTTTCTATCATGCAATATTGGAAATACATTCATATCTTCCAGTGTTTAGAATAAAAAATAAATAGAAACCATGTACTCTCAAACAATTCCAAAGATAAAGGTTTGCTTTTTAACCGTGGCTTCCAATTGCTTGCTTTCTTTCAAGACCTGCTATGTGTTTTTACAATCAATTGAGCACACTTAAAAGATAAAATGCCATCCTGTCATTTATAGAGGAAAATGGTTTCTGGTATGTTTGGTAAGTTCATAAGCAATGCAGGAGCACTGCATTAACTTCCTTATCATCTTCAAAATTATTCATGTCCCCAAAATTATACATTTGAAGGTCTAATTAATAGGTGTGGAATCAGTGGAAGTTTGCTGCAGTAATGGCACACTGAGGATGCAGGGAATAGCTGCTAAGCAGAGGAGAACTGCCAAGGAGATGATCACATATTCAGTTAGTCAGGGAATCAAATCTGTACTCTAAATGCTATTCCTTGGACAATGCGACCACCTGAGGTTTGTCTAGGACCAGGATTCGCCTCGAGTCACATGCTACTGTCAGGAAATATGCAGGGATTTGACTTCCAGAGGGGATTCCTTCCATTTCTGCAAAAATGTCTATGCTGACCCTGTGGAGTTTGCAGAACCAACCCTGGGACCCCTAAATACAGCCTGGGGAACGGGTCCCTCCAGCAGTGTCTGCGCTGAGCCTTCACCTCTCATCTCCCTGCCCCCATAAAATAAGGAGAAGGTTTACACCAGGATGGTGTTTTAACAGCCAGGTGTCTTTTGAATTGACCAACACACTAACATAAGGCAGCAACTACCCAAACCTCCTCTCACATAACCCCTCCGATGCTTTCCCCACGACACACACTAGTCTAGGGACAAGAGGTAACAGCCCTTGAGATGCTTTGCCCAGACATGCCTTTAAGAGAATTCCCTTTTCAGCTTTTACTGGGGTTCATGTGTGTTCCCAATTATTTGAGGTAAACATTTAGTTAATAAGCTTTCGCAGATTAACGAGCATTTAATCAGGTAAAATTTTTCTTCAATAAGGAAGTATTGCGCGACCACATTTAAGGGACTGCTTGTATAAAACTGTGGCAAGGACGGACGGTTTCTTAGCCTTTTAGTTTTCCTATGAATGTTAGGCAGCTAGTGCTTGATAATATCTAGCACTTCACTTATATTCCTTTAATGGAAAAATTATGAACAGTGCCAGATGCTGCCTTTTTTTTTTTTAAAAAAACTGACTGGGGTAAACCAATTCAGCTCCAGTAGGAAAATTATTAACGTAATGTGACCCTTTAAGATTAGGTGCATTGACTATTTCCCAAGTTCAGCATCCCTCTGAACGCAGCAGAAAGGCCCCACACCCACAGAGGTGTGCCTCTGACGTGTGTAATTACCTGGAGAGCAACGCACTGATTTCCATACTGTGAAAATCAGCAATACAGAACACTTAGCGGGCTCTATTCCTAAACATGCAGACACCTCTAATTATTCACATGAAGTCAATTTAGCATAAAATAGTCCTTCTACAATTAAGAAATGCGGTCTCGGTTATCTCATAGTACAAGGAAGAAATATTTTAGCCTTTTAATTAAATGTCCTGTTTATATTAATACAGGCAGACACTTCCACAATATGCATTTTGCTCTCACCATAGGATGCATTTACCTTATTTAACAAAGCATCCTTGAAAACAGGAGTTCTGGAAGCTTTCTTTAGAAAGTAAGCTTAAGCTTCTTTTCCAGTAAAGCACAGGAATAAATCACCCTGTATTTATGAACTACATTTAATTCCTAAGCACCTCATTAAAGAGAACTGAACATGAATAAAATGGCTCCTCTCCAAAACAAAGCCAAGGGTAGAGAAACTACATCACAGTAATTTAATGAGAGGAGCAGGCTCTATCTCACTGAAAGCGCGGGATGGTATCTGGGTTAGGGAAGGCTGTGATTACGTGCTCTGAGCTGAAATTTAGCTGGGTTCTGTGCACACTTTTAATCTGCACAATGTATTATTTATCTGGAGTATGCCAGGGTGTTAATTCAGCTTCCCTACTAATTCTTTTATCAGCTACGTTAGCTCCTATGGTTGAAGGTCTCTTCCCTAATGTGTAACAGACTTTGCTTATGTTAGCTGGATTAAGTATCACTTGATGTTATCATTTTGTTATATTTATGCTACACCTAAATAAATTGTGAGTGCAGTACATACAAGGACCACATTAACATTCCTAAGTTGCAATGAGCTGTTGTTCATTACATAAAATATAAATATATTTCTGCTTCTCCGATCTTGGACTGTCTGAAGACTGTCACGCTGCAGAATTCATTTGGGAAAAACCTGGGAAAATTCTGGGTATCTGTTCTGCTACCCGCTGTATTTGCTACGTGTCCATTTACCACATCTAGAAACCAGGTAGGTATTCAAGGCATTTGCGGCACGGGAGAGGGCAGAGCAGAAAACTCAAGGGATGTGTTTATACGTGGATTATTGGCTTCAACATCCTACGTGGTATAATGTGGAGAGGCAGCCACAGATCCACGCACAGGTCCTGTCCCCTGGGACCAGACAGGGCCCTTCTCCACCTCGACCATGCTTCTCCCACCACCACCTCAGCAAAGCCGGCTTTAGGCAGCCCGAGTGGACTTCACTCTGCCCGAGAAACCTCCCTGTGAAAGATTCACCTCTCCTTAAACCGGGTTACCGACTAATGGGTTTTAATATTGGAAATGTGATCTAACAGATAAGGAGAGAAGAAAAGGCATAGAGGGGAAGAAAAAGTCAATTCAAGCCTGATGCAAGTCAGTGGCAGTGAAAAAATGACGGCTCCGGGGCCGAGCAGAGGTACAGCACATTGCAACTGAATCCAGCCATTTTTAGATCATTAAAAAGATAGCCAGGCTAAGGAGCAAGTAGAAACCAGCACTTCATACAATAACTCACCCTACTGTACTGGAGACCTTGTGGGGAAAGACCTGCTATACAGTATTAAAAAAAAACCAAAAAGGGGGAAAAAGAAAAAAGATAAAAAGGCTAAGCTCTCTTAAATCTAGAGTATCTATTTTCTTGTTAGAGTTACTTTATATAATTAAATTATAGGTCGCTGTGACTGTGCCCACTCAAGCACATTTACTCCATAAATCTCCTTTAATACCTCTATAAGCTCGCGGTACTTGAACCCGTATTGCTATAAATCGCCGCTGATGGCTGGAAGATGAGGTGCAGAGGTTTACCGCTCCTGAACTTCCCCTGCCTTCCTACGGGTCTTACCAGCGCCTTCAACGGCCACAGAGACACCTCCGACCCGCGAACGGCGCCCTCAATCAATTCTGCCCTGTAACGATGATTTCTGTCGTTCACCCCGGCCGCAGGAGCCCCCGGGGAGCGCAGAGGGAAGCTGTACCTGGACTTGGCAGGGAGACCACGGGCCCAGCCGCCAGCTGTAGCAGGGCTTCACCGGGCAGCTCCGGTGCTGGGTGAGCTGCTCCGGGCAGGGTCTGCCCTCACCCGCTGCCCGCAGGACCACCGTGCGCCCACGCACCATCTGGCCTAGGCGAGGGGAGAAGACAGGACACGGTGAAGGAGAAGCAGAGAAAGAAAGAAAGAAAGAAAAGCAGGTTTTGTGAACTATCAGTATTCCTAGCTCATTTTCCACCACTAAAAACCTGTTAAAGAAGCAATTAATTGGGAAGACTATTTGGATGATATGGATGCAAATGCTAAGCCTAAGCGATGCAGACACTGATATTTTCAAACACAGTTTTTAAACACAGTTTTGTATGTTTTCCAAATATATTATTTGTTTATGCAACACATTTAAATACTTGACTAAATCCTGATTATTAAATATGACAAGAAAATAATTCCCGTGGCAGCATCATTTCTAATGTTACACGTTCAATATGTTTCCAGAGATTTTTAACAAATGGAATTTTCTTTTTATGAGCAATTATGTGCATCTAATTTGAAAACTGCAAACACTCTAGTGGCTATTACCATCCATAACCACTTCTGCCATTTCCATTAAAATCCTATTTATTATTGGAGAAAACTTCTTCAGCTACTGAATGGAAAAAGCAATTATGTTACTACTTTTGAAATAATAAAACTGAATATATTCATTAAAGTTACAGCAATTCCATTTCTGTCTCCTTTGCTGTCCATTTATGTCCAGGAATGTTTTCACTCAAAATGTTTCAATTAGAATCCTGCCTCCAATTAAAAAAAAAAGTGGTGGGGAAAAGAAAATAAAAGCAGCCTTTATGCAACGGGATGCAGAAGATTGTGCAGTGGATAAAATTTCTGCCCTAACTTTCAATAGGCAGGGGTTTGAGGGCAGTTAAAAAATCCAAGGCCTGGGCCGTAAGGGCGCACACATGCGCCTGGTAACCTGCTGAAAAGGAAAGGGATAACGCGCTGCGGTGGAGCTCTCCCATTCGTACCGCAGGCGTCAGCTGCAGTGGTGAGCAGAGGGGAGTCTGGGGGGGAAGCAAACACCACTGCCAAGTGGGGAGGCTGCGATACTCAGCCAGAGCCTTCTCCCAGCTATTTATGCGCGCATTTTTTAATTAACGGCACCGCAGCGGGGTTTAAGGTACATCTCCGATAACATCCAGCGTGACTGTCTACGGAGCAGGGTTTCCAAAAACATTTTAGCAAATAAGAATTTAATGCAGACACACCTGAAAAGCTACCGACAGATTCCTTAGTATGCCTCTCTTACCTTTAGAATGCTATTCCCTTGCTCTGACCCATTGAATTCCATTTTTAAACCCATTTAAACCAATTTTAACACTTCTTCCTTTTCCAATTCTAATCCCCCGGACCTGGGGAGTTGGTAAGAGAAGTGATGATAAAAGCTCTTATCCACATGACTGTGCATTCAGCCATCATGGAATCAGATACATTAGGAGGCGGAAAAAAATCCTACCAGCTGAGAGGAAAGGAGTGGTAAAAAACTCCTGCGGTTCACCGGAAGTCAGAGCAAGTGAAGAGAAACGCCCAGCCCGCTGCCAGCAAAGCCCACAGCAGCCCTCCCCTGCCCAACAGGCCACCATCAGCTGCTTCTTCCTCTACAGTGATGGGCCAAATTTGCCAGATTTTTCTTAATTCTGAATACCGAGGACAGGTCAGCAATGGAGAAGGCCCTTTGGGAAGCCATGGGAAGGCGGTGACTGCAGGATTTTTGGGATGTCCTGGGGCAGACAGCTCACCCAGGCCAGGGAGCTCTGCGGCCAGGCACCAGCTCCCAAAACGGCAGCTACAGAAAAGGAGATCTCCTCAGCTTACAAGACCTGATTTCATTAGGAGGGACTCCAAAGCCTGAAGCATTCATCAGGCTATTTTAATTAAAGAAATAATTTCCTTTCATACACTCTGTTTAACATCTTTCTAGCAAAATGTAAATGGGAAGATCATTGAATGGAAAACACGGTTTTCCTTTTAAGAGGAATTAACAACCGTTCTGTATTTATTTACATTTTGTTTTCCTACAGCTGGTTATCCAAACCATTTAAACTCACTACATTCACAATGGTCAGCTGGTGCTTGACTCATTGAGTCTATCACTTTCTTTTTATACTGTGAATAAATCACCGAAGAAAGAAATTTCGTTGAAACCTTTCTTTGTATGGTCACTGCAGTGAATTTCTTAAAGCTCTCATTTTTTTTTTTTTTTAATCACTCCATAAATATTTTCTAGGTGCCCAGTTACCACTCAAGTAGTCACAAAACTACCCATCTTTACTTTTAAAATACCTTATCTTTTGCTGCCTATGGAAAACAGGATCTCACTGCATCTGAAATTATTTTTCTTCCAATACAAACTCTGGAAGAGTCAAAGAAATCCTAATTGTTTCTTTAATTTCCCCATGAATTGGCCACATCTCTGTTTCCTCTGCTCTGCAGTGTTAAATGATTGAAAATTAAGACAGAAAGTGTGCTGAAAATTGAAAATAAGTATTTCTTCACAACCTCAAATTTGTCATTAGTTTTGAAAGGACAAAAGAGGCTACTCTTGTTAATGCTGGTCACTTAAAATCCTGGTTTACATCAGCGGCTAAAATTCCATCTTAGAAACACAGGATCATATATTTTCAAATCAGAAGAATAAGATTTTTTTAGCCCAAAACAATCTTGTCATTCCTTGCCTTTTATGCCCATGAAATGATGCGTTGAGGCTGAAAACAAGATGACTGGAGTTCACCCCAGTCAAAATTACTGACAAGTTGTTATCTGTTTGACGAGCGTGCGTGGAGCATATAAACCACAATCCCATCAAGCGACTGCAAGACCAGCACAGGGATCAAGTTACTTAACTACAGCGCTGGATGTCAGGTTAGGTCAAGTCATAAGTAAAGGGTGATAAATGAGGCTTTTCATCTTCTTCCCACTGCCAGTCCCACCAGCAGGCACAGGGGCATCCACAGCACTGGGAGAGCTTTTGGTGGCCCCTCTTCCAGCAACACCTCCCTGCACCATCACACCAGAGCTTAACCAGCTGGAGTAGCGAGAGAAAGCCACGGAAGTTACTCCATCAGCAGGTGAAAACAAAAAGGTTTTCTCAAATTGGTGATGAACCAGAGGAAAATGTAACCAGAACATCTTTCAGTGGTGCACATCTTTGTCCCGCTCATTTCTGTCTCATGGGTCAGTGGGTATTGGGGTGCACATCTCTGCAACCTGCTGTGGTCTCTTCTGGGCTCTGAGGACTGAGCCAGGCCTGGCAGCGTGTTCAGCACGGGGTAACTCAGGAAGTCCCATAATTTATCTGATGAAGTCAGCTTGACAAGTGGCAAAGCATGGGTTTAGGTGTTCTTGTACTATTTAGCACTCCTGTTAGACAACTTGGGAGAAATCATACAGGATTGGAAAACGTTTAAGTAGAAAAATGCAGCATCCTCATGTATTCATTTGCCTTAACAAAGGAAATACAATTTGCTGGGGATTATCTGTACCAAACATCTTTGCAGTAACTTTGAATCAGGCCGTGGGAGCATCATCCATTAACGCGGGACTATACATCTTTTCATAGCAGCACAGCAACTGATATGAGGAACTGTAATATATAACCCGATGTCAGCCTAAAGCCCTAGCCAGCATCCTGAACAGATGCTGCCCAGGACTACAGCTGCAACAGGCAAATATCAGTTACACATCTCCGTAGGCTCAGTGCAGGCAGGAAAGAGAGATCTACTTTACTCATCATCATTTATAAAAATCAATATATTGCCTTTGGCTGCTGTGTACCAGAACCATATTAGCTGTCAGTGCCACATACACAGCCGCAACACTTCATGCTTAAATGCGTTGTTCCGTAAAAAAAAAAAAAAACCTGAGCAAGAGAAAGGTATCATCCATTAAAATATATCACAGCAAACCGTTACTGGAAGAGATGGACAGAATAAAAATGTTAGCAACAATGCTTGAGTTCAGAAACAAATGAAATCATAAATCCAGCAACACTAAATTTTGATCCGAATGATATTTAAATTATGTTTCTCTTTGAAGTTGTTTAGAGTACTTCAGCAGGGCCTTCACACGCTCTCCAAGAAAAGCCAGGAAAGCAGAGTATTACTGTGAGCAGAGCCAGTAATGGTGCACACAACTGAATTATTTTGGAGGACCGTGCCTCTACGTCCTAGATTTTAGCTTTACCAAAGAGTGGACAATTGCTTATTTGGCAAAGGGAAGACGGATCAGTATTTACTACAGCCAATTCCCATGACTCACTCACTGTCATCCTTTGGTTTTCCCTGTGTACTTTGAGGCTTCATCCTATTCTTACAAACGGCTGTGAGAAACTCGTGATGATTTCAAAGGTACTGCAGACTATGACCCTTCAGGTAGGAAACCCTCGCTGTGTTCACCGGGGAAGTACCACCTGTGGGTGAGTACACAATTAACGTCTTCTCTGTTAATACCATCATCAAGCAGGATTTGTAACCAACTGGAACTCAGCGAAGAAGGTGACATGCTGGTCTTTCTGCTGTTGGAACCACGCGAAGGCCACGGCTGCCGGACTGGTGCCAAGGTGCCTCCATCACGGATGTTTGAGGTAGAGCTCCACGCTTGCTGGTTGCTGCAGCGAAACTCAGATCAGGGCTGGGGCTGCAGTCAAATGAACCACACGCTCGGAATGACTCGAAGGGACAGTACTTTTGTTTCATTGATGCTCCTGCTTTGTGATGAGACTCAGAAGACTCTTGAGTCCCTGGAAATCCATTCAAATCATAGAGAAGGACTGAGAAAAACTGGGCTTCCTTATGGTACAATTTTTAAGACTTTCCCAGCTGCTTAGCTGCCACAGGTTCACAAAACAGTATCTCCAGCTTTTAAATTGTACTCATCCGCGTCCTCAACCGCACGAGCTAGCTCTCTAGTCAGCAGTATAACGGAGTTGCGATCTTCGAGGGCCAGAGGATGAGCCATATACTGAGCTGAGCCGGGGCATGACTGTGTGGTTCAATAGCCTTAGGCCAGCACACTCCCAGGAAGAGCTGAGGTCTGCTTTGGCTGGGCACGGATGTTTCCCGTTTTCCTCTGCAGAAGCCCAGCTCTGCTTTAGGACATGAAGTAACTGGTTGCTCCTTACATGCCCTGGGAACCATCAGCTCTTTAACCAGTCTTTAGGATTTACATAAACATTTCAGGAGCAGAAGCAGAATACGAGACACAGTGTTATTCTGAGTACATCCCCGTGCAGACTATGCAATGTAACAGCTCAGGACAAAAAACCTTCAGGCATTATACAGGATGAGCTGGTCCTTTAGCATGCTAAAAAGCCATAAAGAAGTTACAGCTTGCTTTTCTACACACAGCTCTGTTTATTTTAGTACGTGATTTAACACTCAAAAGAATAATTTCAGTCCATTCAGCAACACGAGCATTAAAACTCCAAAATGGATTTTGAAGAAAAAATAAAATTTGGAATTAATAGTATTACTAGTGTGTTGTTGTTAAAACACTGCCTACGAATCACTCATTTCTGTTAAGAAAATGCTACTTTACAAAAGGGCTAAAAGCTCAGCAAAGAATAGACACCACTAATCCAAAATTTAAGCTTTTTTCTGTAACATGCTTTGATCTCCGAAATCCATCTGAAGGAATCACTTTATGGAAGTTAAGAACTTTTTTCTTTTTGACCTTAAGTGAATTTGATTCAAATATACATTACGGCTCTCAAATCTTACAAGACCATTAGCTGTACATCTAATGGACCTCAGAAGCTTGGGAAATAATGTCATGAGCTTATTTTGAATAAAAGCTTCAATGCATTTCCTCGTATTAATACTGAAAGGGCTTTTAAATCATATGAAGTTCAAAAAAAAGGACCTAATCCTCTCACTTTTTGGATGCTGGTGAGCATTACTGGCTATAGAAAACCCCGCTGAAGTTACTGGAGTCACACCAGTGTTAAGGGACATGTGGATACAAGATGTAGACAGAGGGATATACTAAATGATGAAAAATAGTCTTAATGTTTTTTCTTCAATGGGATGTAATTATGTTATTAAAAGTAACTTCACCAGAGGAATTCGTATTTAGTTATTTATCCATTTCTTAAGAATCCCGTAACTCTACCGAGATTTTCGCTAGCTCTATGTATTCCTCCTGTCTCTAGGGTTAATGGTGCCTATGACTGAATTCTCAGAGTTTGAATTAATTTAGTAAAATAATCCTCCAGGCATCTGTCCACTTGGTTTCCTAAACTGCATTTTTCACTTTTGAGTACTTTGAAAATAGCCTGTATTATTCAAAACCCCAACACCTCAGGACCTCGAGTGTCCAAAGATCACCTCCGAAGGGTTCGGTGGGGCTCGGGGCGATCCCTGTGCTCTGTGCCCATGCTTGGGGGCTGCGTAAAGCCTCCTGGGAGTGGGGGTCCCATCTGCTCTGCCTTGCTGAAGGGTGTGTGAAGGGGGAGAGGGGGCAGGAGGGCAGATGAGGACTCACCGCCGGCGCCACACGTGTGGGAGCACTGCGACCAGGCCGACCACGCTGAGAGCCGGCAGTCCACGGCGCAGCCCACCACGCACCGACTGCTCGTCTGCACCGGCTTCTCCAGGCCAAGCTGCAAGATGACAAGGAAACACAGGTGTCAGCCTCCCCAGCACCACCCACTGCCTGCCGGGCACCGCGCCAGGAAACCGAAATCGTCACCAACTCCAGTGGGACACCAATGCTGTTGTTTACAGGGAGTTTCCCCCGGGGTGCAGTTGGTGAAAACAGTTTGAGTGTTGAAACATTTCACGTCTACGAGTCCTTCAGGGTTTGGGCCTTACTCTGAAAGGACAGTCCCAAACTTCTAGCAGGGAACGATCTGCTGGGTGGCCAGTTATGTTGGAGCCGTGGCGCAGGGTCTATCACTGTGCCCCTGTGCTGGATTTGTGGGAAGGGGATTTGTGAGAGCGGCTTCGTGGTATTTTGCTAGCCGGAGTTAAACCACGACACCCACAGGTGCTACTCTGACCCCCAACCTCCCGTTTGAGTCCAGGAGCGATACCACCCACTCACATCCCGGGGATGGTTTTGTCCCCTAAACTCCCAGCACCAAACACAACTTCTCCACCATC
>NW_010242981.1:3176-15202 GCF_000690775.1 Eurypyga helias | reverse complement strand
GGTGGCATTGGCACCCAGCTGGCACCCGCTCCAGCCTGCGGACACAAAGCACAGGGTGCAACGCCATAGGTCATGGCCATCACTGGTTTCACACCCTTTCACCCGACACGCGGGTTACCTTCTCCTAACGCAGAGCTTCCCCACGTCAGGGCATCCCATACCCAAGAACGACCCACGCTAAAGAGAGTCGCTCTTAAAACCAAGCAAATCCCAGAGGAAAAACTCCTCACCTTGCACCCAGATATCCCCTTAACGGCACCGGTACCGCCGAGCGCACAGAACACTGTTAAATGCTGATAAATCCTATCAGTTCAACCCAGTTGGCACATTTACAAGACTATTGTCTGAAGCACAATTTCACTTTGATAAAACAGCTGGGGAAGCTTTTCAAGGGTAACTCTGGTTTAACCTATTTCTTGTCTCAAGGCAAAGCTTTCCATTATTTATAACTAAGGTCTAATACTCGTGAAATAAAAACAGTATTTCTAGTAGAAGAAAATTCGTATCTTATGACTTGTCTGAGATTATGATGGTCAGAATACAACTAAACTAAAATAAGCCTTAAAACACCATTTAAAATAAACAAAAAAGCGTAACACAAACTACAAAAATTTCCATACCCCACCAACAAATAAGAAGCATATGAGAAGAAAACCTATTACTTTGTGTCTTCCACCTCTGATAAACATGAACACATAAATGTTCTGCATTTCTGAAATGTGATGATAAAAAAGGCATCGTCCTGCTTCCTGGGTGTTTCTAGGGCTTTTATTTCAAAAAGGCTGAGTTTATATTCAGATATAACATTTTCTCCTGCTTTGTTCTCTCTTTCCACCAGCCCCCAAACTTCTCTTAGATCTCCTCCTCTGCTCTCCCAGCCTTTCTCATTTATCCAAGCTGGTCAAAGCAAAAGGAATTTTTCCTCCTTTTTTTTTTTTTTTTTAGTTTGTTTGCAACAGATCTAATTACTTCGAAGGTCCTAAATAATGCATTTTGCTCTGAATATCCTACGCCCACTCATATAATGCATATTTGCCTTCAAACCAGACTTTGGTTAGCATTATTGGATTCACTGCAATCACACAGATGATAATCTTTTAACTGGAATTTTGTAATTAATTTTGTTGATAACCCACCAAAAGATGCCACTTAACCTTTTTCATTTCCAGTGAACATGCAATGACAAATTAAAAGCTGTGTATTTGCCCACTAACCTGTGGACAAAAAACTGCAGGCATATAATTAACTTCAGTGAAATCAGTGATGTCTACACATAACTCTTTTTATGCCAAGTCTTTAACCAACACCCCAAGCAAACATGACTAAAAACACAGCTGGAGAAAGCTTTCAAGGAGCTGAATCTTTTATGCAAAGATATTTGGAAAAGCAGAACATCCATGTAGTACATGTTGTAGTTAGTGTCACTTCCTACTAAGAGTATATTGGAAAGTTATACCCACCTGTTAGATTGTACTGATATTGGAAGCAATTTTGGTTTAGAATGCATGGTTTCATTTGTGAATCTTCAGGGCAGGGCTTTGTATTGACTGAAGATCTTAGCACTTGGCGAGTTCGGGTTTGCATAACACCTGGATCACACACCTGTGCACAAAAGTGATGTACAGTACAAGAAACCCCTGTAAATCATAGACACCGATCGCCCAGGGTGTTGCATCCACATCCATGGCCATACCGAGCTACGATACAGTCACACTTCTGTTCTAAAGACACTTAAAAGCACATGAAGGAAAAGAAATGTGGTTCAAAGGTAAGAATCTAATGTTAATAAAAGTCATCTCTTGTCCACCCTGATTTGGCTATTTTAGGCACTATTCACTCCGATAACTTTTTGTAAGGATCCTTGGGGACAATGCGATACAGACTGTGCCATTTTGCTGTGCTCTGCTCCCCACCTCTTCCCAAGACTTTTGGTAAAACACCATAGTACCAAACAACAGGACAGTATCTCTGGCCCAATTAACACATTTTTAAGTAATAACTGATGTTACAGCACAGATTTAATTTCTAGGAAGGACATTTGTAATTGCACATCAGTTACAATGCTGACAAGCAGATGGGGTGACTTTTCAAAGTATGTGATACAAATAGTGATGCCCAACTGCCTGCAAGGATTTGCTTGTTCACATTTTTCATGTGAGTATGAGCCAACTGAGCCTGGTTTTCATTTGTGTTTGTACATCCCACGCATGAAAATTGTTTGATTTTAGCAGTCTCCCATCCTCGCTCTCTTAGCACTGTGGCACAGGGGTGTTTTGCTTTCCATTTCAGCTGCAGACTTGGAAGCCGTGACCTGAAGTTTTCTGCCTTCCAGGAAACAATCCCTTTACGTAGAGGAAAGCATCTGCTCATCCACACAAATCTCCTCCCGCAGCCTCCTGCTCACCCCTCATCTGCAGAGAGCTCTTCTCTGTGGATGTCATGCAGAGGTCTCACCCGACTCTGCCAAGCTTTTCCAAAGTTTTTCCCTTGGTTTACTTAATTTGAGGATGTAGCATAAGCACTGGTTGGGCCATGGGAAACGCAGCGCTGCTGCTGGTGTCCCCACCCCGGCTGCCCCTTCCATATGTCATGCCAAGAGGAACTAATTCAGGAAGAAGGACGCATGGCACCAAAGTTTAAACACCAGTGACACCAGGCAAGGCTAATTGGTGGTGAAGAGAACAAAGGATTGCTGCACTGTATCTCTAAATCAAATCAGAGATAAGTCTAAATAAGCCTGTTCTGAAGCCAGGGTGATTATGGGAATACCGCTGGATCTCAGCAGTTTTCCTGCAATCCAGTACAGCGGGAATGGGTGTGTGGAAGTGGTCAAAGTAAACCTAATGGAAATAAAACCCTATTAAAGGCATTCCCAGCCATTTACTGAAGAAGATGACCTATTTAATTCCTAACAGTCTCTCATTAGGACTAAAGATTGCTAAGGAACAGCAAAGAAAACCAAAAGACTCAATGCATCCAGAAATACATTTTCATAAATGCTTGGGAATTTAAAACATGATTTTCCTATAGAGTACGTTACAAAAAAAAAAAAAACTAACAGTTTAAAACCACAGGCTTATTATCATGCAATGAACTGCCTGCAAACACTGAACCCAGCACAGGTGAAAGTATGGATAATTCCTGTATTGTGAATATTAAAGAGAAATGTAATGGCACTGCAGCCTGAATCTAGGTCTCAGACTGCTGTAAAGCGGATTAGTTGCACAGATGAGAGCACAACTAAACAGAAGAAATATCAGAACAAATAAGAAAAAAGTCTGGTACAGTCTTGAGATACATTGTCAGGGCCTATTATGCTTACTTACACTATGTGAAGAAAATTCTATTATGTTCTTATTGCTGACACACACACCTTGACAAAGCATTTTAAATGGCAATCTTATTTGAATATCCATGGTCATCTAAAATAACCAATTGCTCTTAATTATGTGAAAATTAAACCTATGCTATAGGTTTACCAATATTTTATTGTCTTTTCGACGAATCCAGTTGTTCATCCTCACAAGTAGCACTAATAGCTTAAATGATTTGCCAATGAAACAAAAACAAACCTAAAACAAAAAAACAAATCAAAGCGGGTATCTCGGTAGGTATTCCTAATTAATGTTTCTCTGCATTATGTTACCAAAGGGGGGGAAAAAAAAAAAATCAATGAATGCTGTGAAAGGAGTTAAGTCTGTGCCATCTCAGAAATACCTGCTTTTGCTCCCTTCAAAATAAGAACCTGCAGACAGAAAACATGCATCATTTGTAGATAAGTAACTTCTTTTAATAAAATAGTATTTTTCTCCCCATCCAGCGTGCACCCTGTTGTGCTGGATGACAGGGCACGGATGCAGCTAAGCGCTGCCCACGCCATCATACAGCCACCCAGATTTCCTGGCTAGTGGGACCATTCTCCTTCTCGTATGTCCTCCTGGTGGGTAGCAGACTGGTTTAACAGCCGTGACTCAAACAGGTCAAAGTCTATCTTGTGTGTGCCAGGATCCAAATAAACGACTTGTTTACTGGAGCTGTGAGGCTGGCGTTCTCACTGCACTGATGAGCCATGTTGTTCAGAAGCCAGAGCTGATGCGATACGCTCCCCCACTTTTACTGGTTCTGAATAATAAAGAATCTCTGTAGGAAAAATGTT
Source organism: Eurypyga helias (assembly GCF_000690775.1). Classification (NCBI taxonomy): domain Eukaryota; kingdom Metazoa; phylum Chordata; class Aves; order Eurypygiformes; family Eurypygidae; genus Eurypyga; species Eurypyga helias. Next base: position 11,046 of record NW_010242981.1, on the reverse strand, counting down.
CACTTAATCAAGCTGAGTACATGGGGAAACATGCAAAAATTCAAAGTCTGCAAACTGTAACTAATATCCTGTAATATTATTTGTTGAATTTCTCTTTACGTCAATTGAGAAGTCAATTTAGTTTTATAATTGATTTTCTGGCCTTACTCTTTCAAGTTAACTACGTAAAAAATTGAGCCAAATATATATGGAACTGAATAAGCGGCAGGAGGGAATGACTTGCAAAGACAAAGATGAAAGCTGAGACTTTCAAAGGAGCAAGACTGAGCTGAGTATCCAGTTACCCTGGCATTTCAGTGGGTTTGGGTGCACAACTCCTGCAGGACCCCTCCAAAATCCCACACTGGAAAAATTAAGTCTTTACAACATGGCAAAAGTTGAGGAATGGCTTGGCAGATTCATTAGGCAGGTCTTCCAACAAAATGGAATATGGTAGACAAAGATATTTTATCCAGGAATAACGGGTTTAAATTGAAAGTGGGGAGGTTTAGATTAGATATCAGGAAGAAGTTCTTCACGGAGAGGGTGGTGAGGCACTGGCACAGGTTGCCCAGAGAAGCTGTGGATGCCCCATCCCTGGATGTCTTCAAGGCCAGGCTGGATGAAGCTTGGAGCAACCTGGTCTAGTGGAAGGTGTCCCTGCCCATGGCAGGGGGGTTGGAACTGGATGATCTTTAAGGTCCCTTCCAACCCAAACCATTCTGTGATTCTGTGATTCAAAGTTAGTTGCGGATGTGAATGGTGAAAGTTAAAGAAGGGAACTGTTTCCAGTGGGGAGCTGCTGAGGGCATTAACTAGCAGTAACAGAGAGAAGTGTGCAGGAGGCGAATATTATGTCCCCATTGTCACCGCTGCCATCACTACCAATGGTATGTATGTAGTCCTGAGTCTGGATCTTTAAAAACACTAAGAGAAAAAACAATCACCATCATCGGCAAACTCCATTTTTAGGAGGTAGGACAGAAACAGCAGTCAGTAATATTATAGAAAAGGCAGCAAAAGAAATAACTACTACTTGAGTAATTAAGGTAAGAAATTTTCAGAGAATTAACTGAAAATTGGGCAAGATTGCGGAAGGCGGTGATTCACACAGATGAAGAAAATGACAAAACCAACTTCACTGTTCAAACACTCTTCCATATGCAATAGTGAAGGTGCCGTTCAGATACATGGATCAAGACAGGATCTGGTCTACCCCACCAGGAATCCAAGTGCCTTATCACAAGCATATATGAATCTACAATTGGTTAAAGAAATAAAGCCCACTGTGATTCAGCAATCCTTTACTATCTTCATTAACAACTCTTCCCACTTCTTCTCTTCCCACTAAGTGGATGCTATATTTTCAAAGACATTATTTTACTTCCTACTGTTCTATTAATAACTACTACTTTCACTGATCATAGATTAAGCGTTTTTAAAATTGTTTTTACATTAAGTCAGCCATTACCTCCCATAAGGAAATCACAACTGGCTTGTGCTCAGCATTAGCCAACACTACTTCTACAGTGGAAAAACCCAAGGCAAGAGGAAAAGTTGCAGCCAACAACTGCAGAAAGGCTGTTACATACAACACAAGCGTTCAGTAGTGGGAGTTTTACTTTGACTTGTATTTCTGAGATCACCCCTTTATAGTCATGCAACTTATTTCTGGGGTTATAAATCCCATAGCTAGTTTCCATAGTTGAAGAACATTCTATGTAACAACGGGGTAGAATTAGGCATAATCTCCTTATGCAGAAACTGAAAGCCAAAGTGATAGACTTCGATTGCAATGACTTATTAAGAGAGATTTAGGCAGTGTCTAAGCCAGGTGATGGCTGAACTGAGCGCAATGCAGAACCCTATGCAGGTGCTGAGGCATCTTGCTGATCCATGCAAAGGTCCAGATTGAATAACTCTTGCACAGACCTTGTGTAGAGGAAAGCAAAAAAGAAGGTGGGGTGAAATTCAGCCTCTCGTTTGGGTCTCGGCCCGAGGGAGATGTTCAGTGAACTGCAACGAGGGCAGCTCTGGAGAGCCGGCACCTTCAGCTGATCTTTCCAGAAAACTAAGGCTCTGCTCTGGCAGAGGCCTGGTGCCTCCAGGAATAACAAGCAATTCTTGCTGCAGCCTGGGGACCATCTTAGTTTTAGTACCTGCTTAGCAAGTGCCACCTTTGTCCAATTTCTGCTTTTATTATGGACAACTGAAACCCACTTCTGACACCACCCAGGCTAGAAACAAATTCAAGATTTGTGGATCAAGGAAGGACAATGAATATGGGTGCCAACTGGCAATAAATATAAGAGAGAAAGCAAGTCCTAAGAAATGGAGGTAGCTGTGATGCACGGAGGCAGCAGGTCAGGGGCCTGGAGAACTCTGTACCTTCAAGGTCAAGTCTGACAGTTAAGTTCCACAGACTATGCTGTTTGTTGGATTTAGTCCAGATTCCTTATTGATGACTGCAAGCAATGGGGTATGTAGTTCAGGCATGTGCTTCCTTTGGCAATGGTTATAGGAATGGAATTAATTTCTGGATGGAAATAGTAACAGGGACCTAACTCAGGTCACACATTAATAGCCTACAGCAATAGGACCTCATACACAGACACAGTAAGTTTCTTCACGTGTACAACTATACTGTCTCAGCCTAGTTTATTGTATTAAATCTCAACATTTCCATTATCCTTTTCTATGAAGTGTGAAAAAGTTGATCTAGAGCCAGGGATCTATAGGCCAGGTTACATAAACCTCTACAGAAACAAAATATTATGAAGCAATGAGAGGTACATAAAATGTTAAGATAGGAATGAACCAGAGTTTTTCCTAAAGGTGCATTGAGAAGTTATAAAAGCCATCATCTTGATTCTATGGAGGAACTCTTGGTACTATTAACTAACTACTGCATTTTTTAATATTTCTTTTAGCCAATCACATTTTTCCACCATGACCATGTGTCGCTATTAAAAGCTAACATAAAAAATGAGGGACACAAACATACACAAAGCATGTACCCAGCCTTTGCTCCAGACAATAATGCAATAGAATCACAGACTGGTTTGGGTTGGAAGGGACTTTAAAGACCATCCAGTTCCAACACCCCTGCCATGGGCAGGGACACGTTCCACTAGACCAGGTTGCTCCAAGCCTCATCCAGCCTGGCCTTGAAGATAGACAAAGCACACAAAGTTTGTTCTGGAAGAGAAGGATATTAAACAAAATCCAACTGAGAGGTTATGAATGCTAAGTTCCAGAGTAAGAGCTGTTAACATATCACACGTTAATATACACTATTAGACCTTCTTTGTGATGGATTTTAAAAGCTGTCCATTGATCTAGGCTTTCATATGCATCATAATTGTACAGCACAGAGGTTGTAACCCATTAGAGAGTCCTTTAAGCTGTTTAATTTATCAAAGAGCTTGCATAATGCATGCTGCACTATAAATAGCTGGCCACATTATATTTATCTGGCTATTCATAAGGAAACGTACAACCTCAAACTAAGGTATATGCATTGGCAGCAACAGGATTTGACTATTTTTAACAGTGCAATGAACCGTTACATTGTTCGTAACGATGTGGATGTTTTGTAACAATTTAACAAGCCATTTACAATAACGAGCAGTCTTTGAAATGAAAATGCATTTGCATAAATTTTCTTTCTGAGGTGCATCTAGGTTCTGAAACCTTATCTGCCTCCACATATACAACCATTACTTTTTAAAAAATTATTGTTAATAAAGATGAGTAAAAATAAAAGAATGACTAAAAAAATACAGCAGCTACCAAGTTTTTGACAAAGCCATAGCAAAAAAAAAAAAAAAATCAAGTCGCAGCTACGCATAAGGAGCAGTGTACGTTCTTCCAGAAGAGCCTTGGACCAGCATTAATTCTCATGCTTCACCTGAATAAATTATCCCCTGGGCTAGAAATAGAACTCTGTGTGAGCTTCCTTCTTCAATCCAACCTCCATACTCCCTCTGACAAACCTACATATAAAGGTTCTAGTCGTGGTGAAGACTTCAGTGAGTCGCAATGTCTACACGAGTCCACAGTTTCCCTTCCAGTTGGCTTGGGAGGGAAAGCATTCCCAAACCAGAACAAGTCCAATTCCCATCTACGATGAAAGTCACTGCACAACCTGAGGGTGGGCCGTATCGCCTGGTGCCACAATTAATATGATCAGTTACTACAACATCCCACCCCCCACCCAGCAGATTCAAGAGAATAATAACTCAGTTGTCACAAATCTTGAGTGCTGTACATCGCTATTGATCCATGAGGAAAATGCTCGCTGAAACAGAGACAGCTGTTCTCACTCACCAGACATGTAACCTCCAATAATTAACTAATTTCAGACCTCTTAGAATTAGCTGCTAGAAATGCCAACAGCTGAGGCAAACAAGGAGGCCACTCGGATCGGCTACGGGGGCTGCGACAGCTATCCACACAGCAGCAGCCAGCGAACAAAATAAATTTGTGGTAATTATTTCAGGGACTTGTAGCACAACTCGCATATTAACTCTTTTTAAGAATGCTTTGATGAGTTCAATTGAAGTCAATTAATTACATTTCCAAGTCAGATGAATACAAAGTCAAGACACCGCAGGTAGTGCATGTTATTCGATCACTGAATATGTAACAGAGATGATAGGATTTCGGTTTCCAGATTGTTTAGCTGGGTCTTTGAGCAATCAAGTGATGATGTCTGACTGAACACGCTATTGTAGCTGGAACGAATACGAAATCTCTGAAGCAAAATGCAAGTCAATCTAATTTGCTCATGATTTTTTTTTCTAACTAGCAAGCTTCAAACTGTTATTTTAAATGGCTTTAAAGCCTTGATATTTAAGTTACGTGGATGTTACTTAGCGACAAAGAAGAAAACTTTATGAGCCAAAAAATAGTCTTCAATCAGAAGCAAAAGCATTTTGAATTTACTTCTCACAATAGAGAATGTGAGAATAATAGGGAAGCTTTAAATCAGTAATTATGAGTTTCTTGAATCCAGTAAAGCGACAAATCCTCAAAAGTAACCTCGAAGTATTGCATTTCAGACGGCTGCATTTCTGGGTCACAGAAAAGTGATATTAGAGGAAATATTAAAATTTAGCTTTGTGTAGCAGTGTTAAATAGCACTGTAATCAAGATGCAAAACTTGCAATTCAGTTGGAAAATACACATAAAAGAATAGTCGGAGCATCTGAAATTACAAAGGACCACCCTAGAGACACAAATATTTAAATGAAAAGGGGGAATGCAGGAAAAAAAAGTAGAACGAACACAATGTTCTAGCAGAAAGAAGTATTGAAGAAAATGTGTCCTATTGACAAAGTAGTCGCCACCTTTACAACTCATTGATTTCAACATGATTCAAGATCATCTACTATCCTGAAAATGGAAAATTCACATGGGAAGGGTATTGCCACAAGATAAAACCAAGTAACACCCTAGAAAGTATCCAGAGTACAATGACATATTGACAAAAGGTAAACTGGATAACCCAAAATGCTTTTTTATATTCGGCTGATACGAGTTAGTTATTCAGCTATCAGGATAAATTTATTATCAACACTATAAAATATGAGCAGAACACCAAAGTGACTGGAAAAGAATTCTCACCTGACCAAAACCTTAGGTAAATATCTCAAATCAAAGAGCTACTCAGACAAAGATGAGGCTGAAATTGTGGTTGCTCATTTCTTATAAACTAGAATTTGTCAAGTTTCATAAATCCTCTTTATCTCCAGCAAGCCAAACATGACCAGAGACACAGGAAGATTTCCCAGAATGCTCTTTGGCAGCTTCCTTACAAGTGTTCTACGACTAAGAGTGCCAACTATTTTGATCTGAAATATAAATGTGCTTGAAAAAGAGCAGCCAGGATGTACGGTTTTGCTTTTCTGTTTCAATATGACGTGGTCCTTCAAATTTTTTGGATTACTTGGGGAAGAGAAAGGCGCCATGCTTAGTAAACATTCAAAAAACATTTTATACATCTTCGGAAGACAAGTGTTTACTTCCAGTTTGGCATGAATCAGAAACCATGCATGAGTATAGCAGCCTTTGAGCAAAACTGTATCACAATTAATCACGAACATGATTAAATAGACAGCCCTAATAAGCAAGAGACTCTATGCACGCAAACTTACTCATATGTTTTTTGGGCTCTGTGGGAAGACACTTTAAGCAGGTTGGAGGAAAGAAAGGTCTGGCCAAAAGACTTAAGAGTTTTGGCTCCAGAAGCAGAGTTCTATCTTTGGATGTGTGTGTAAGGTCTCCGTGCAAGGTCCAAACCCAAGCTCTCACTTGCAACCAGTAGAACTACTCAACTGACCACACAAAGCCCTTCCCTTAATGGCAAAACGGGATCCATCCTCCCTAGGCTCCGTTGCCTTTGTAACCCCATTCCCCATGCCCACCAGCTTGTGGCTAATCTCAGTGACCATCTTTCCCCGTGGTGACCCAGGAGATGAAGGGTTGCGTTAATTACCCCTGTGATGATAATGCCTCACTCCTGGCGACCACGTTTCCCTCAATTGCTGCCCATGACGCTGGTACCCCCACACATACTGAAGATAAATCACCATCATGGTACAGCCATTCTGCACTTACAGCAAGCCCAGCGCTTGCCTTGGCGATGTTAAACGTGTGCAGCCCAGGAGGGACTGTGCTGTGTGGTCCTTTCTCCAAAGCAAAGGAACACAAATAGCCTGAGTAGCTATAAAAGGGAGACAGCACTGCTGTAAACTCTTCAAAGGGAGGGTTTTATCTGTCCATAAAACTTCAAGCTGTTTATTGCCGCGTATCTGGACAGAACTATTTAAACACATGCTCCATCCACACAGTCATCTCAGTTTCACAACAAAGCGTTGCAGAACAGCTTGTGAAAACATATTGTTCAGTTAATTGCATTGGCATGCAGATGCCCTCACATTTATGAATTAACATCTATCGTGGCAAAAGGAGACAGAGGGACCATGGCACCCGGCCCTGTGACTGCCAAGAGCTATGCTGCCTGATGGAGTGCAGCCCACGAGCTCTGGGCATCCCTTTTCTGCTTCTGTGGGCTACAGAGGCTTCACCATTGCCAAAAAGGAATCTTCAAGCAGAAACTCAGGGCGCCTAAGGATACTAGGGTGCTTAAAGATTTGAGCGGTCCTTTGTCATCAACTGACTGTCAGCCAGGCATCTGAAAAATACCTAACGGCCTTAAGAATCTCTGTATTATTTTACTACATGCTAAAATAAAAATAAAAAAATCTCTTTTAAAAAAAAAAAAGTCAATGGCAAAGAAACAGCCCAACCACAGTGACACTTTGAAAGGTATCCAAGCATCTGTATAGGTTGCAAGAATGTTATACTTCATCAAATCCATGCTGCTCTGGAGGAGGTGAATGCAGGAAATGAAACACAAGATTTTATTTGACATGTTCTTACCAAGTATATTGATACGCTACACAAAATATTATGGAAGGAAATTACCTGTGTCAGCAGTAGTATAAATACCTGTCCAATAACCACTGAGACTTTTGATAATGGCCCTGTTAACACAGGGGCAATGAATATATGGTTGTCACTTAAATACATCCAGCAAGTCTATTACAAAACTCCTGAGATTAAACCTGGCACCTATTTCAACACCGATCAGAGAGAAACAATGGGTTTGAAATTACATGCTTTGAGGCCAGAGAGTTTTCAGAAGACAGAATTTGCAGCTTCTTTCCGTCTTGCACACTTAGGAAAACACAGACCACTTGGCAGTGGCTTGAATCCCTGCATAATTCACGAAGTTTTGAGTATTTTGTGACATGACAAATTGTTCAGGCATCTTGCTGCCATGTCCTTCTGTTGCTGTTGCCTCAAATCTTCCCTCAAGATTTTG
>NW_010242981.1:0-3158 GCF_000690775.1 Eurypyga helias | reverse complement strand
AGTGTGTTTCGGGAAGGGAGAGCTGTCATTCCCTCAGGCCTAAGACCTGTCCAGAGGAGTGCCACCACCACGGTTTAACAGCCGGTTGTTATGGCAGTCGTGCATCACTCACAGAGCTCTCCCCTGCTGATACTTAACACAGACAGCCCTTACTGCAACTAAAATACTGTTCCTTTATGTCCCACCTCCTGTACTTAGCCCTTACTGCAACTAAAATACTGGTCCCTTCACCCGCTGTACTTGTGTGGGTCCCCTCCCATAGACCAAGTGGAATCAACCGTCACAGTACTATGTGTTTTACTAATTAATTCTCTACAGCTCAGGCTATGCGAAATGTCAGAATCTCCAGATTCAACCATGCTGGCAGGATTCATTAAGCCTGACTTCCCTCAGAAAATAATTTACCTTGTTAGAAAAGAACTATTTCATCAAATGGTTGAAGGACAGGGAAGACCGACGAGAGAGAAACATTGCCACGGAGACGGAAGCAGGATGGCCTACCTGCGGACACTGGCTCCACTGTCCCCAGTCAGACACTGCACACTCGCTGGGACAGTACAGGCTACACGGCTGCATCGTATCTGGGATCTCAGCCTGATCACACAGTGCGCTGGGCACAGTCTCCCCGCCGTGGTCCTCAGCAGTACTCACACACCTACACAGAAAACAGTTTCATTAGAGGATCATCAGCATCCTGCAGAAGTGATGGGTTCAACAGGTCTGCTCGGCCCCATATAGGACTCTATATATGTAACACAATAGCTTCATACAGCAGGGCTGGTCAAAAGGTAGAATTAATCATGTTAATGCAAATCAAAACCAGCCACATGCACCACATGCTTTTGTTACTCACAGATTTCAATAACTACTTTAAATAAACATTTCAAACTTCATACAGAGGGATTTTAACTTTGATCAGCTGACAGATGAGCGCACAGAAAATGACAACCAGCAAGAACAAACCTTTGTGCTCCTGCTAGTAACATCCGAACATTTGGAAATAACTCAGCGTTTCCCCGTGCCTGGGGAATGAATACTCACTAATAATGAATGCCACTCCGGTGCGTGCAGTGCCATTACTTAGGGAAACTGTTAGCAAATCAGAATATGGAGGCTCTGCACCTCAGGGGGCTTTATGTATACATGGCATTTAGGCTGAAGAATTCTAATTTAAACATCATGCCTTCTTCCTGAAAGATGTCTTGATCGTAACACAAGGCAGCATCTCTGAGATGCTCTTCCTGTAAGCCATCACACACAAATGCACGTTTCTTTTAATTTGAAACACACTGGACCCATCAACATAGCTGCTGTCAGATGGCCAGGTATTTCAGCTTTATGCAAGTACATATCAGCTCTTTTTAATCTGGGGTACCTGTGCTTTTGTCTTCACACACCTGACTTTCCTCGTTTGTATTCCTTCTCCACAGTGGAGGGAATTTTGTTCGCTGTTGATTTTGCACGGAGACCACGGTTCTACTACCCAAGAATACTGATTGCACTCAGTGTAGCATGGGACTGCCTCGTGCACCTGCCAGGAGAAAGAATCAAAACTGTTCATTTGAACTATCCAGGTTAGCGTCTCTGCAGAAACGCCTCAGCCAAACCCAGGAAAGAATACGCTGAAAAATATCCTGGCTTATGCTCCTTATGCCAAGAGTGTTGCAATAGCTTTAAGTTCATTTATTCATTATTGACTTGCCAAGGGATTTTTAAGTATATAATAAACAGCAGTATGCATGCAGCATCTTAGGAAACAGGATAAATAACAGCTATTTCCTGCAGCCAGAAGAGGAACTCCATTACAATTTCATTTGCTCAGACTGCTCTCGCTATAATCTTAGCAGGACCGTATGTACCTCATCCTTTTGTGTTTCAGAAGGTACAAACTTAAAATCAGCACTCATTCACCTTTGCTTCTAACATATCCCTGAAAGTCATTTTCTATAAAAGAATGACATTTCATGCGTCCTATAAATTTCATTTTTATACACAAAAACTGTAAATGCTTTTTTCCCTGCAAGTGACTTATCTCTAACACATCTCCGTGTATTCACCTGAAATACCTGAAATATCTATGTAGAGAGAAAAATACAGCCAAAAGCTTGATAAACGTTTCAAAAAAGTGCTGGATATTCAGGTTGTTAGAAGCAGCATGCTGAGATAGAGTACTTTAGCAGATTTTTAGGTTTAAACAAATGAATGCATCAACAGTTCTATTACAGTAATGAATAGAAGTTATTTATTTTGAATCCAGTTTGTCTGCAGAAGCTGATTTGAAGATAGTGTTTTCTGTTGCTTTGTATGAAGCACAATGCATTGCCTTGAAAAAATACAGCGCTCCTAAAATTTCTTCTGCCACACTCCAAAATCTCCTTGGCCTTGCTGCTGCGGAGCCATTCGATTCTCACCATTAAAATAACTAAATCGATAGCATTTCTCCCAAATCTATACCCACTCCCCCTAAATATATATATATTCATCCACAGGTTTTATAATTTATAGCTTCATTTTAAAATAGTAGATTATGACTACTCATGTTGTGGCCACAACAATAAAGAAATTTTGGGGGCAGGGAGATTGAGATACCAGTAAGAAAATGAAACTGGTGCCCCACAAGAAAATTACCTTCACATCAAATGAAAAGAAGATAACTGGCTAGAGGAAACCGCTCAGGAACAACCAACGTCGGAAACTAATTTTAACTGTGGATCTTTATAAGCGCTGTGCATAGGTTTAGCAGAGAGTAAGATAGGCTAAAAAGCACAAAGTACATGAAGGAGGAAAAAAGGCAAAGGTGGCAATAGAACTCGGGACTGGTGGGTGCAAGCACAGCATGAACTAGTAAGAGCATCATGTTTTAGGCAGGGGATGGGCAAAAGCAGGGGGACTAAGGGGCAAAGGCAGTAATACGATTGAGCCTGGCTGGTGGCCAGGTGTCCCCCTCCAAAGCCGTTCTGTCCCTCCCCTCCTCAGCTGGGCAAGGGGAAGAAAATATAACAAAAGGCACTTGGGTCAAGACAAGGACGGGGAGGGATCACTCAGCAATTTCCGTCACGGGCAAAACAGACTCAACTTGGGGAAAATTGATTTAATGTATGACCAATAAAATCAGAGTAAAAAAGAACAAAAACTAAATCTTAAAACCCCCTTCCCCC